>NW_027193795.1:0-43212 GCF_032444005.1 Ranitomeya imitator
GTAGGCCTATGGACTGAACAAGAAACCACCAAAAATTTTAACCAGTCATCGTTCTCACAACACTGAGGACCAGTCATTCGAAATGACTTCTCCATGCATTTTATGCATTGGTAAAAGCACTATGATGAAAAGTGTGATATGTTTTCAGGTATCTCCTATACTAATAGAGCCACATGCTCACCGGTTTGCCATATGTTGTAGGCCTATGGACTGAACAAGAAACCACCAAAAATTTTAACCAGTCATTGTTCTCACAACAATGAGGACCAGTCATTCGAAATGACTTCTCCATGCATTTTATGCATTGGTAAAAGCACTATGATGAAAAGTGTGATATGTTTTCAGGTATCTCCTATACTAATAGAGCCACATGCTCACCGGTTTGCCACATGATGTAGGCCTATGGACTGAACAAGAAACCATCAAAAATTTTAACCAGTCATCGTTCTCACAACACTGAGGACCAGTCATTCGAAATGACTTCTCCATGCATTTTATGCATTGGTAAAAGCACTATGATGAAAAGTGTGATATGTTTTCAGGTTTTCCTATACTAATAGAGCCACATGCTCACCGGTTTGCCACATGATGTAGGCTAATGGACTGAACAAGAAACCACCAAAAATTTTAACCAGTCATCGTTCTCACAACACTGAGGACCAGTCATTCGAAATGACTTCTCCATGCATTTTATGCATTGGTAAAAGCACTATGATGAAAAGTGTGATATGTTTTCAGGTATCTCCTATACTAATAGAGCCACATGCTCACCGGTTTGCCACATGAAGTAGGCCTATGGACTGAACAAGAAACCACCAAAAATTTTAACCAGTCATCGTTCTCACAACACTGAGGACCAGTCATTCGAAATGACTTCTCCATGCATTTTATGCATTGGTAAAAGCACTATGATGAAAAGTGTGATATGTTTTCAGGTATCTCCTATACTAATAGAGCCACATGCTCACCGGTTTGCCACATGTTGTAGGCCTATGGACTGAACAAGAAACCACCAAAAATTTTAACCAGTCATCGTTCTCACAACACTGAGGACCAGTCATTCGAAATGACTTCTCCATGCATTTTATGCATTGGTAAAAGCACTATGATGAAAAGTGTGATATGTTTTCAGGTATCTCCTATACTAATAGAGCCACATGCTCACCGGTTTGCCACATGATGTAGGCTAATGGACTGAACAAGAAACCACCAAAAATATTAACCAGTCATCGTTCTCACAACACTGAGGACCAGTCATTCGAAATGACTTCTCCATGCATTTTATGCATTGGTAAAAGCACTATGATGAAAAGTGTGATATGTTTTCAGGTATCTCCTATACTAATAAAGCCACATTCTCACCGGTTTGCCACATGATGTAGGCCTATGGACTGAACAAGAAACCACCAAAAATTTTAACCAGTCATCGTTCTCACAACACTGAGGACCAGTCATTCGAAATGACTTCTCCATGCATTTTATGCATTGGTAAAAGCACTATGATGAAAAGTGTGATATGTTTTCAGGTATCTCCTATACTAATAGAGCCACATGCTCACCGGGTTTGCCACATGATGTAGGCTAATGGACTGAACAAGAAACCACCAAAAATTTTAACCAGTCATCGTTCTCACAACACTGAGGACCAGTCATTCGAAATGACTTCTCCATGCATTTTATGCATTCTCTAAAAGCACTATGATGAAAAGTGTGATATGTTTTCAGGGTATCTCCTATACTAATAGAGCCACATGCTCACCGGTTTGCCACATGATGTAGGCCTATGGACTGAACAAGAAACCACCAAAAATTTTAACCAGTCATCGTTCTCACAACACTGAGGACCAGTCATTCGAAATGACTTCTCCATGCATTTTATGCATTGGTAAAAGCACTATGATGAAAAGTGTGATATGTTTTCAGGTATCTCCTATACTAATAGAGCCACATGCTCACCGGTTTGCCACTATGTTGTAGGCCTATGGACTGAACAAGAAACCACCAAAAATTTTAACCAGTCATCTGTTCTCACAACACTGAGGACCAGTCATTCGAAATGACTTCTCCATGCATTTTATGCATTGGTAAAAGCACTATGATGAAAAGTGTGATATGTTTTCAGGTATCTCCTATACTAATAGAGCCACATGCTCACCGGTTTGCCACATGATGTAGGCCTATGGACTGAACAAGAAACCATCAAAATTTTTAACCAGTCATCGTTCTCACAACACTGAGGACCAGTCATTCGAAATGACTTCTCCATGCATTTTATGCATTGGTAAAAGCACTATGATGAAAAGTGTGATATGTTTTCAGGTATCTCCTATACTAATAGAGCCACATGCTCACCGGTTTGCCACATGATGTAGGCTAATGGACTGAACAAGAAACCACCAAAAATTTTAACCAGTCATCGTTCTCACAACACTGAGGACCAGTCATTCGAAATGACTTCTCCATGCATTTTATGCATTGGTAAAAGCACTATGATGAAAGTGTGATATGTTTTCAGGTATCTCCTATACTAATAGAGCCACATGCTCACCGGTTTGCCACATGAAGTAGGCTATGGACTGAACAAGAACACCACCAAAAATTTTAACCAGTCATCGTTCTCACAACACTGAGGACCAGTCATTCGAAATGACTTCTCCATGCATTTTATGCATTGGTAAAAGCACTATGATGAAAAGTGTGATATGTTTTCAGGTATCTCCTATACTAATAGAGCCACATGCTCACCGGTTTGCCACATGTTGTAGGCCTATGGACTGAACAAGAAACCACCAAAATTTTAACCAGTCATCGTTCTCACAACACTGAGGACCAGTCATTCGAAATGACTTCTCCATGCATTTTATGCATTGGTAAAGCACTATGATGAAAAGTGTGATATGTTTTCAGGTATCTCCTATACTAATAGAGCCACATGCTCACCGGTTTGCCACATGATGTAGGCTAATGGACTGAACAAGAAACCACCAAAAATATTAACCAGTCATCGTTCTCACAACACTGAGGACCAGTCATTCGAAATGACTTCTCCATGCATTTTATGCATTGGTAAAAGCACTATGATGAAAAGTGTGATATGTTTTCAGGTATCTCCTATACTAATAGAAGCCACATGCTCACCGGTTTGCCACATGATGTAGGCCTATGGACTGAACAAGAAACCACCAAAAATTTTAACCAGTCATCGTTCTCACAACACTGAGGACCAGTCATTCGAAATGACTTCTCCATGCATTTTATGCATGGGTAAAAGCACTATGATGAAAAGTGTGATATGTTTTCAGGTATCTCCTATACTAATAGAGCCACATGCTCACCGGGTTTGCCACATGATGTAGGCCTATGGACTGAACAAGAACCACCAAAAATTTTAACCAGTCATCGTTCTCACAACACTGAGGACCAGTCATTCGAAATGACTTCTCCATGCATTTTATGCATTGGTAAAAGCACTATGATGAAAAGTGTGATATGTTTTCAGGTATCTCCTATACTAATAGAGCCACATGCTCACCGGTTTGCCACATGATGTAGGCTATGGACTGAACAAGAAACCACCAAAAATTTTAACCAGTCATCGTTCTCACAACACTGAGGACCAGTCATTCGAAATGACTTCTCCATGCATTTTATGCATTGGTAAAAGCACTAGTGATGAAAAGTGTGATATGTTTTCAGTATCTCCTATACTAATAGAGCCACATGCTCACCGGTTTGCCACAGGATGTAGGCCTATGGACTGAACAAGAAACCACCAAAAATTTTAACCAGTCATCGTTCTCACAACACTGAGGACCAGTCATTCGAAATGACTTCTCCATGCATTTTATGCATTGGTAAAAGCACTATGATGAAAAGTGTGATTGTTTTCAGGTATCTCCTATACTAATAGAGCCACATGCTCACCGGTTTGCCACATGATGTAGGCCTATGGACTGAACAAGAAACCACCAAAAATTTTAACCAGTCATCGTTCTCACAACACTGAGGACCAGTCATTCGAAATGACTTCTCCATGCATTTTATGCATTGGTAAAAGCACTATGATGAAAAGTGTGATATGTTTCTAGGTATCTCCTATACTAATAGAGCCACATGCTCACCGGTTTGCCACATGATGTAGGCCTATGGACTGAACAAGAAACCACCAAAAATTTTAACCAGTCATCGTTCTCACAACACTGAGGACCAGTCATTCGAAATGACTTCTCCATGCATTTTATGCATTGGTAAAAGCACTATGATGAAAAGTGTGATATGTTTTCAGGTATCTCCTATACTAATAGAGCCACATGCTCACCGGTTTGCCACATGATGTAGGCCTATGGACTGAACAAGAAACCACCAAAAATTTTAACCAGTCATCGTCTCACAACACTGAGGACCAGTCATTCGAAATGACTTCTCCATGCATTTTATGCATTGGTAAAAGCACTATGATGAAAAAGTGTGATATGTTTTCAGGTATCTCCTATACTAATAGAGCCACATGCTCACCGGTTTGCCACATGATGTAGGCCTATGGACTGAACAAAAACCACCAAAAATTTTAACCAGTCATCGTTCTCACAACACTGAGGACCAGTCATTCGAAATGACTTCTCCATGCATTTTATGCATTGGTAAAAGCACTATGATGAAAAGTGTGATATGTTTTCAGGTATCTCCTATACTAATAGAGCCACAGCTCACCGGTTTGCCACATGATGTAGGCCTATGGACTGAACAAGAAACCACCAAAAATTTTAACCAGTCATCGTTCTCACAACACTGAGGACCAGTCATTCGAAATGACTTCTCCATGCATTTTATGCATTGGTAAAAGCACTATGATGAAAAGTGTGATATGTTTTCAGGTATCTCCTATACTAATAGAGCCACATGCTCACCGGTTTGCCACATGATGTAGGCCTATGGACTGAACAAGAAACCACCAAAAATTTTAACCAGTCATCGTTCTCACAACACTGAGGACCAGTCATTCGAAATGACTTCTCCATGCATTTTATGCATTGGTAAAAGCACTATGATGAAAAGTATGATATGTTTTTCAGGTATCTCCTATACTAATAGAGCCACATGCTCACCGGTTTGCCACATGATGTAGGGCCTATGGACTGAACAAGAAACCACCAAAAATTTTAACCAGTCATCGTTCTCACAACTCTGAGGACCAGTCATTCGAAATGACTTCTCCATGCATTTTATGCATTGGTAAAAAGCACTATGATGAAAAGTGTGATATGTTTTCAGGTATCTCCTATACTAATAGAGCCACATGCTCACCGGTTTGCCACATGATGTAGGCCTATGGACTGAACAAGAAACCACCAAAATTTTAACCAGTCATCGTTCTCACAACACTGAGGACCAGTCATTCGAAATGACTTCTCCATGCATTTTATGCATTGGTAAAAGCACTATGATGAAAAGTGTGATATGTTTTCAGGTATCTCCTATACTAATAGAGCCACATGCTCACCGGTTTGCCACATGATGTAGGCTATGGACTGAACAAGAAACCACCAAAAATTTTAACCAGTCATCGTTCTCACAACACTGAGGACCAGTCATTCGAAATGACTTCTCCATGCATTTTATGCATTGGTAAAAGCACTATGATGAAAAGTGTGATATGTTTTCAGGTATCTCCTATACTAATAGAGCACATGCTCACTCGGTTTGCCACATGATGTAGGCCTATGGACTGAACAAGAAACCACCAAAAATTTTAACCAGTCATCGTTCTCACAACACTGAGGACCAGTCATTCGAAATGACTTCTCCATGCATTTTATGCATTGGTAAAAGCACTATGATGAAAAGTGTGATATGTTTTTCAGGTATCTCCTATACTAATAGAGCCCACATGCTCACCGGTTTGGCCACATGATGTAGGCCTATGGACTGAACAAGAAACCACCAAAAATTTTAACCAGTCATCGTTCTCACAACACTGAGGACCAGTCATTCGAAATGACTTCTCCATGCATTTTATGCATTGGTAAAAGCACTATGATGAAAAGTGTGATATGTTTTCAGGTATCTCCTATACTAATAGAGCCACATGCTCACCGGTTTGCCACATGATGTAGGCCTATGGACTGAACAAGAAACCACCAAAAATTTTAACCAGTCATCGTTCTCACAACACTGAGGACCAGTCATTCGAAATGACTTCTCCATGCATTTTATGCATTGGTAAAAGCACTATGATGAAAAGTGTGATATGTTTTCAGGTATCTCCTATACTAATAGAGCCACATGCTCACCGGTTTGCCACATGATGTAGGCCTATGGACTGAACAAGAAACCACCAAAAATTTTAACCAGTCATCGTTCTCACAACACTGAGGACCAGTCATTCGAAATGACTTCTCCATGCATTTTATGCATTGGTAAAAGCACTATGATGAAAAGTGTGATATGTTTTCAGGTATCTCCTATACTAATAGAGCCACATGCTCACCGGTTTGCCACATGATGTAGGCCTATGGACTGAACAAGAAAACCACCAAAAATTTTAACCAGTCATCGTTCTCACAACACTGAGGACCAGTCATTCGAAATGACTTCTCCATGCATTTTATGCATTGGTAAAAGCACTATGATGAAAAGTGTGATATGTTTTCAGGTATCTCCTATACTAATAGAGCCACATGCTCACCGGTTTGCCACATGATGTAGGCCTATGGACTGAACAAGAAACCACCAAAAATTTTAACCAGTCATCGTTCTCACAACACTGAGGACCAGTCATTCGAAATGACTTCTCCATGCATTTTATGCATTGGTAAAAGCACTATGATGAAAAGTGTGATATGTTTTCAGGTATCTCCTATACTAATAGAGCCACATGCTCACCGGTTTGCCACATGATGTAGGCTATGGACTGAACAAGAAACCACCAAAAATTTTAACCAGTCATCGTTCTCACAACACTGAGGACCAGTCATTCGAAATGACTTCTCCATGCATTTATGCATTGGTAAAAGCACTATGATGAAAAGTGTGATATGTTTTCAGGTATCTCCTATACTAATAGAGCCACATGCTCACCGGTTTGCCACATGATGTAGGCCTATGGACTGAACAAGAACCCACCAAAAATTTTAACCAGTCATCGTTCTCACAACACTGAGGACCAGTCATTCGAAATGACTTCTCCATGCATTTTATGCATTGGTAAAAGCACTATGATGAAAAGTGTGATATGTTTTCAGGTATCTCCTATACTAATAGAGCCACCATGCTCACGGTTTGCCACATGATGTAGGCCTATGGACTGAACAAGAAACCACCAAAAATTTTAACCAGTCATCGTTCTCACAACACTGAGGACCAGTCATTCGAAATGACTTCTCCATGCATTTTATGCATTGGTAAAAGCACTATGATGAAAAGTTTGATATGTTTTTCAGGTATCTCCTATACTAATAGAGCCACATGCTCACCGGTTTGCCACATGATGTAGGCCCTATGGACTGAACAAGAAACCACCAAAAATTTTAACCAGTCATCGTTCTCACAACACTGAGGACCAGTCATTCGAAATGACTTCTCCATGCATTTTATGCATTGGTAAAAGCACTATGATGAAAAGTGTGATATGTTTTCAGGTATCTCCTATACTAATAGAGCCACATGCTCACCGGTTTGCCACATGATGTAGGCCTATGGACTGAACAAGAAACCACCAAAAATTTTAACCAGTCATCGTTCTCACAACACTGAGGACCAGTCATTCGAAATGACTTCTCCATGCATTTTATGCATTGGTAAAAGCACTATGATGAAAAGTGTGATATGTTTTCAGGTATCTCCTATACTAATAGAGCCACATGCTCACCGGTTTGCCACATGATGTAGGCCTATGGACTGAACAAGAAACCACCAAAAATTTTAACCAGTCATCGTTCTCACAACACTGAGGACCAGTCATTCGAAATGACTTCTCCATGCATTTTATGCATTGGTAAAAGCACTATGATGAAAAGTGTGATATGTTTTCAGGTATCTCCTATACTAATAGAGCCACATGCTCACCGGTTTGCCACATGATGTAGGCCTATGGACTGAACAAGAAACCACCAAAAATTTTAACCAGTCATCGTTCTCACAACACTGAGGACCAGTCATTCGAAATGACTTCTCCATGCATTTTATGCATTGGTAAAAAGCACTATGATGAAAAAGTGTGATATGTTTTTCAGGTATCTCCTATACTAATAGAGCCACATGCTCACCGGTTTGCCACATGATGTAGGCCTATGGACTGAACAAGAAACCACCAAAAATTTTAACCAGTCATCGTTCTCACAACACTGAGGACCAGTCATTCGAAATGACTTCTCCATGCATTTTATGCATTGGTAAAAGCACTATGATGAAAAGTGTGATATGTTTTCAGGTATCTCCTATACTAATAGAGCCACATGCTCACCGGTTTGCCACATGATGTAGGCTATGGACTGAACAAGAAACCACCAAAAATTTTAACCAGTCATCGTTCTCACAACACTGAGGACCAGTCATTCGAAATGACTTCTCCATGCATTTTATGCATTGGTTAAAAGCACTATGATGAAAAGTGTGATATGTTTTCAGGTATCTCCTATACTAATAGAGCCACATGCTCACCGGTTGCCACATGATGTAGGCCTATGGACTGAACAAGAAACCACCAAAAATTTTAACCAGTCATCGTTCTCACAACACTGAGGACCAGTCATTCGAAATGACTTCTCCATGCATTGTATGCATTGGTAAAAGCACTATGATGAAAAGTGTGATATGTTTTCAGGTATCTCCTATACTAATAGAGCCACATGCTCACCGGTTTGCCACATGATGTAGGCCTATGGACTGAACAAGAAACCACCAAAAATTTTAACCAGTCATCGTTCTCACAACACTGAGGACCAGTCATTCGAAATGACTTCTCCATGCATTGTATGCATTGGTAAAAGCACTATGATGAAAAGTGTGATATGTTTTCAGGTATCTCCTATACTAATAGAGCCACATGCTCACCGGTTTGCCACATGATGTAGGCCTATGGACTGAACAAGAAACCACCAAAATTTTAACCAGTCATCGTTCTCACAACACTGAGGACCAGTCATTCGAAATGACTTCTCCATGCATTTTATGCATTGGTAAAAGCACTATGATGAAAAGTGTGATATGTTTTCAGGTATCTCCTATACTAATAGAGCCACATGCTCACCGGTTTGCCACATGATGTAGGCCTATGGACTGAACAAGAAACCACCAAAAATTTTAACCAGTCATCGTTCTCACAACACTGAGGACCAGTCATTCGAAATGACTTCTCCATGCATTTTATGCATTGGTAAAAGCACTATGATGAAAAGTGTGATATGTTTTCAGGTATCTCCTATACTAATAGAGCCACATGCTCACCGGTTTGCCACATGATGTAGGCCTATGGACTGAACAAGAAACCACCAAAAATTTTAACCAGTCATCGTTCTCACAACACTGAGGACCAGTCATTCGAAATGACTTCTCCATGCATTTTATGCATTGGTAAAAGCACTATGATGAAAAGTGTGATATGTTTTCAGGTATCTCCTATACTAATAGAGCCACATGCTCACCGGTTTGCCACATGATGTAGGCTATGGACTGAACAAGAAACCACCAAAAATTTTAACCAGGCATCGTTCTCACAACACTGAGGACCAGTCATTCGAAATGACTTCTCCATGCATTTTATGCATTGGTAAAAGCACTATGATGAAAAGTGTGATATGTTTTCAGGTATCTCCTATACTAATAGAGCCACATGCTCACCGGTTTGCCACATGATGTAGGCCTATGGACTGAACAAGAAACCACCAAAAATTTTAACCAGTCATCGTTCTCACAACATTGAGGACCAGTCATTCGAAATGACTTCTCCATGCATTTTATGCATTGGTAAAAGCACTATGATGAAAAGTGTGATATGTTTTCAGGTATCTCCTATGACTAATAGAGCACATGCTCACAGTTTGCCACATGATGTAGGCCTATGGACTGAACAAGAAACCACCAAAAATTGTAACCAGTCATCGTTCTCACAACACTGAGGACCAGTCATTCGAAATGACTTCTTCATGCATTTTATGCATTGGTAAAAGCACTATGATGAAAAGTGTGATATGTTTTCAGGTATCTCCTATACTAATAGAGCCACATGCTCACCGGTTTGCCACTGATGTAGGCCTATGGACTGAACAAGAAACCACCAAAAATTTTAACCAGTCATCGTTCTCACAACACTGAGGACCAGTCATTCGAAATGACTTCTCCATGCATTTTATGCATTGGTAAAAGCACTATGATGAAAAGTGTGATATGTTTTCAGGTATCTCCTATACTAATAGAGCCACATGCTCACCGGTTTGCCACATGAAGTAGGCCTATGGACTGAACAAGAAACCACCAAAATTGTAACCAGTCATCGTTCTCACAACACTGAGGACCAGTCATTCGAAATGACTTCTCCATGCATTTTATGCATTGGTAAAAGCACTATGATGAAAAGTGTGATATGTTTTCAGGTATCTCCTATACTAATAGAGCCACATGCTCACCGGTTTGCCACATGATGTAGGCTAATGGACTGAACAAGAAACCACCAAAAATATTAACCAGTCATCGTTCTCACAACACTGAGGACCAGTCATTCGAAATGACTTCTCCATGCATTTTATGCATTGGTAAAAGCACTATGATGAAAAGTGTGATGTTTTCAGGTATCTCCTATACTAATAAGCCACATGCTCACCGGTTTGCCACATGATGTAGGCTATGGACTGAACAAGAAACCACCAAAAATTTTAACCAGTCATCGTTCTCACAACACTGAGGACCAGTCATTCGAAATGGACTTCTCCATGCATTTTATGCATTGGTAAAAGCACTATGATGAAAAGTGTGATATGTTTTCAGGTATCTCCTATACTAATAGAGCCACATGCTCACCGGTTTGCCACATGATGTAGGCCTATGGACTGAACAAGAAACCACCAAAAATTTTAACCAGTCATCGTTCTCACAACACTGAGGACCAGTCATTCGAAATGACTTCTCCATGCATTTTATGCATTGGTAAAAGCACTATGATGAAAAGTGTGATATGTTTTCAGGTATCTCCTATACTAATAGAGCCACATGCTCACCGGTTTGCCACATGATGTAGGCCTATGGACTGAACAAGAAACCACCAAAAATTTTAACCAGTCATCGTTCTCACAACACTGAGGACCAGTCATTCGAAATGACTTCTCCATGCATTTTATGCATTGGTAAAAGCACTATGATGAAAAGTGTGATATGTTTTCAGGTATCTCCTATACTAATAGAGCCACATGCTCACCGGTTTGCCACATGATGTAGGCCTATGGACTGAACAAGAAACCACCAAAAATTTTAACCAGTCATCGTTCTCACAACACTGAGGACCAGTCATTCGAAATGACTTCTCCATGCATTTTATGCATTGGTAAAAGCACTATGATGAAAAGTGTGATATGTTTTCAGGTATCTCCTATACTAATAGAGCCACATGCTCACCGGTTTGCCACAGTATGTAGGCCTATGGACTGAACAAGAAACCACCAAAAATTTTAACCAGTCATCGTTCTCACAACACTGAGGACCAGTCATTCGAAATGACTTCTCCATGCATTTTATGCATTGGTAAAAGCACTATGATGAAAAGTGTGATATGTTTTCAGGTATCTCCTATACTAATAGAGCCACATGCTCACCGGTTTGCCACATGATGTAGGCCTATGGACTGAACAAGAAACCACCAAAAATTTTAACCAGTCATCGTTCTCACAACACTGAGGACCAGTCATTCGAAATGACTTCTCCATGCATTTTATGCATTGGTAAAAGCACTATGATGAAAAGTGTGATATGTTTTCAGGTATCTCCTATACTAATAGAGCCACATGCTCACCGGTTTGCCACATGATGTAGGCCTATGGACTGAACAAGAAACCACCAAAAATTTTAACCAGTCATCGTTCTCACAACACTGAGGACCAGTCATTCGAAATGACTTCTCCATGCATTTTATGCATTGGTAAAAGCACTATGATGAAAAGTGTGATATGTTTTCAGGTATCTCCTATACTAATAGAGCCACATGCTCACCGGTTTGCCACATGATGTAGGCCTATGGACTGAACAAGAAACCACCAAAAATTTTAACCAGTCATCGTTCTCACAACACTGAGGACCAGTCATTCGAAATGACTTCTCCATGCATTTTATGCATTGGTAAAAGCACTATGATGAAAAGTGTGATATGTTTTCAGGTATCTCCTATACTAATAGAGCCACATGCTCACCGGTTTGCCACATGATGTAGGCCTATGGACTGAACAAGAAACCACCAAAAATTTTAACCAGTCATCGTTCTCACAACACTGAGGACCAGTCATTCGAAATGACTTCTCCATGCATTTTATGCATTGGTAAAAGCACTATGATGAAAAGTGTGATATGTTTTCAGGTATCTCCTATACTAATAGAGCCACATGCTCACCGGTTTGCCACATGATGTAGGCCTATGGACTGAACAAGAAACCACCAAAAATTTTAACCAGTCATCGTTCTCACAACACTGAGGACCAGTCATTCGAAATGACTTCTCCATGCATTTTATGCATTGGTAAAAGCACTATGATGAAAAGTGTGATATGTTTTCAGGTATCTCCTATACTAATAGAGCCACATGCTCACCGGTTTGCCACATGATGTAGGCCTATGGACTGAACAAGAAACCACCAAAAATTTTAACCAGTCATCGTTCTCACAACACTGAGGACCAGTCATTCGAAATGACTTCTCCATGCATTTTATGCATTGGTAAAAGCACTATGATGAAAAGTGTGATATGTTTTCAGGTATCTCCTATACTAATAGAGCCACATGCTCACCGGTTTGCCACATGATGTAGGCCTATGGACTGAACAAGAAACCACCAAAAATTTTAACCAGTCATCGTTCTCACAACACTGAGGACCAGTCATTCGAAATGACTTCTCCATGCATTTTATGCATTGGTAAAAGCACTATGATGAAAAGTGTGATATGTTTTCAGGTATCTCCTATACTAATAGAGCCACATGCTCACCGGTTTGCCACATGATGTAGGCCTATGGACTGAACAAGAAACCACCAAAAATTTTAACCAGTCATCGTTCTCACAACACTGAGGACCAGTCATTCGAAATGACTTCTCCATGCATTTTATGCATTGGTAAAAGCACTATGATGAAAAGTGTGATATGTTTTCAGGTATCTCCTATACTAATAGAGCCACATGCTCACCGGTTTGCCACATGATGTAGGCCTATGGACTGAACAAGAAACCACCAAAAATTTTAACCAGTCATCGTTCTCACAACACTGAGGACCAGTCATTCGAAATGACTTCTCCATGCATTTTATGCATTGGTAAAAGCACTATGATGAAAAGTGTGATATGTTTTCAGGTATCTCCTATACTAATAGAGCCACATGCTCACCGGTTTGCCACATGATGTAGGCCTATGGACTGAACAAGAAACCACCAAAAATTTTAACCAGTCATCGTTCTCACAACACTGAGGACCAGTCATTCGAAATGACTTCTCCATGCATTTTATGCATTGGTAAAAGCACTATGATGAAAAGTGTGATATGTTTTCAGGTATCTCCTATACTAATAGAGCCACATGCTCACCGGTTTGCCACATGATGTAGGCCTATGGACTGAACAAGAAACCACCAAAAATTTTAACCAGTCATCGTTCTCACAACACTGAGGACCAGTCATTCGAAATGACTTCTCCATGCATTTTATGCATTGGTAAAAGCACTATGATGAAAAGTGTGATATGTTTTCAGGTATCTCCTATACTAATAGAGCCACATGCTCACCGGTTTGCCACATGATGTAGGCCTATGGACTGAACAAGAAACCACCAAAAATTTTAACCAGTCATCGTTCTCACAACACTGAGGACCAGTCATTCGAAATGACTTCTCCATGCATTTTATGCATTGGTAAAAGCACTATGATGAAAAGTGTGATATGTTTTCAGGTATCTCCTATACTAATAGAGCCACATGCTCACCGGTTTGCCACATGATGTAGGCCTATGGACTGAACAAGAAACCACCAAAAATTTTAACCAGTCATCGTTCTCACAACACTGAGGACCAGTCATTCGAAATGACTTCTCCATGCATTTTATGCATTGGTAAAAGCACTATGATGAAAAGTGTGATATGTTTTCAGGTATCTCCTATACTAATAGAGCCACATGCTCACCGGTTTGCCACATGATGTAGGCCTATGGACTGAACAAGAAACCACCAAAAATTTTAACCAGTCATCGTTCTCACAACACTGAGGACCAGTCATTCGAAATGACTTCTCCATGCATTTTATGCATTGGTAAAAGCACTATGATGAAAAGTGTGATATGTTTTCAGGTATCTCCTATACTAATAGAGCCACATGCTCACCGGTTTGCCACATGATGTAGGCCTATGGACTGAACAAGAAACCACCAAAAATTTTAACCAGTCATCGTTCTCACAACACTGAGGACCAGTCATTCGAAATGACTTCTCCATGCATTTTATGCATTGGTAAAAGCACTATGATGAAAAGTGTGATATGTTTTCAGGTATCTCCTATACTAATAGAGCCACATGCTCACCGGTTTGCCACATGATGTAGGCCTATGGACTGAACAAGAAACCACCAAAAATTTTAACCAGTCATCGTTCTCACAACACTGAGGACCAGTCATTCGAAATGACTTCTCCATGCATTTTATGCATTGGTAAAAGCACTATGATGAAAAGTGTGATATGTTTTCAGGTATCTCCTATACTAATAGAGCCACATGCTCACCGGTTTGCCACATGATGTAGGCCTATGGACTGAACAAGAAACCACCAAAAATTTTAACCAGTCATCGTTCTCACAACACTGAGGACCAGTCATTCGAAATGACTTCTCCATGCATTTTATGCATTGGTAAAAGCACTATGATGAAAAGTGTGATATGTTTTCAGGTATCTCCTATACTAATAGAGCCACATGCTCACCGGTTTGCCACATGATGTAGGCCTATGGACTGAACAAGAAACCACCAAAAATTTTAACCAGTCATCGTTCTCACAACACTGAGGACCAGTCATTCGAAATGACTTCTCCATGCATTTTATGCATTGGTAAAAGCACTATGATGAAAAGTGTGATATGTTTTCAGGTATCTCCTATACTAATAGAGCCACATGCTCACCGGTTTGCCACATGATGTAGGCCTATGGACTGAACAAGAAACCACCAAAAATTTTAACCAGTCATCGTTCTCACAACACTGAGGACCAGTCATTCGAAATGACTTCTCCATGCATTTTATGCATTGGTAAAAGCACTATGATGAAAAGTGTGATATGTTTTCAGGTATCTCCTATACTAATAGAGCCACATGCTCACCGGTTTGCCACATGATGTAGGCCTATGGACTGAACAAGAAACCACCAAAAATTTTAACCAGTCATCGTTCTCACAACACTGAGGACCAGTCATTCGAAATGACTTCTCCATGCATTTTATGCATTGGTAAAAGCACTATGATGAAAAGTGTGATATGTTTTCAGGTATCTCCTATACTAATAGAGCCACATGCTCACCGGTTTGCCACATGATGTAGGCCTATGGACTGAACAAGAAACCACCAAAAATTTTAACCAGTCATCGTTCTCACAACACTGAGGACCAGTCATTCGAAATGACTTCTCCATGCATTTTATGCATTGGTAAAAGCACTATGATGAAAAGTGTGATATGTTTTCAGGTATCTCCTATACTAATAGAGCCACATGCTCACCGGTTTGCCACATGATGTAGGCCTATGGACTGAACAAGAAACCACCAAAAATTTTAACCAGTCATCGTTCTCACAACACTGAGGACCAGTCATTCGAAATGACTTCTCCATGCATTTTATGCATTGGTAAAAGCACTATGATGAAAAGTGTGATATGTTTTCAGGTATCTCCTATACTAATAGAGCCACATGCTCACCGGTTTGCCACATGATGTAGGCCTATGGACTGAACAAGAAACCACCAAAAATTTTAACCAGTCATCGTTCTCACAACACTGAGGACCAGTCATTCGAAATGACTTCTCCATGCATTTTATGCATTGGTAAAAGCACTATGATGAAAAGTGTGATATGTTTTCAGGTATCTCCTATACTAATAGAGCCACATGCTCACCGGTTTGCCACATGATGTAGGCCTATGGACTGAACAAGAAACCACCAAAAATTTTAACCAGTCATCGTTCTCACAACACTGAGGACCAGTCATTCGAAATGACTTCTCCATGCATTTTATGCATTGGTAAAAGCACTATGATGAAAAGTGTGATATGTTTTCAGGTATCTCCTATACTAATAGAGCCACATGCTCACCGGTTTGCCACATGATGTAGGCCTATGGACTGAACAAGAAACCACCAAAAATTTTAACCAGTCATCGTTCTCACAACACTGAGGACCAGTCATTCGAAATGACTTCTCCATGCATTTTATGCATTGGTAAAAGCACTATGATGAAAAGTGTGATATGTTTTCAGGTATCTCCTATACTAATAGAGCCACATGCTCACCGGTTTGCCACATGATGTAGGCCTATGGACTGAACAAGAAACCACCAAAAATTTTAACCAGTCATCGTTCTCACAACACTGAGGACCAGTCATTCGAAATGACTTCTCCATGCATTTTATGCATTGGTAAAAGCACTATGATGAAAAGTGTGATATGTTTTCAGGTATCTCCTATACTAATAGAGCCACATGCTCACCGGTTTGCCACATGATGTAGGCCTATGGACTGAACAAGAAACCACCAAAAATTTTAACCAGTCATCGTTCTCACAACACTGAGGACCAGTCATTCGAAATGACTTCTCCATGCATTTTATGCATTGGTAAAAGCACTATGATGAAAAGTGTGATATGTTTTCAGGTATCTCCTATACTAATAGAGCCACATGCTCACCGGTTTGCCACATGATGTAGGCCTATGGACTGAACAAGAAACCACCAAAAATTTTAACCAGTCATCGTTCTCACAACACTGAGGACCAGTCATTCGAAATGACTTCTCCATGCATTTTATGCATTGGTAAAAGCACTATGATGAAAAGTGTGATATGTTTTCAGGTATCTCCTATACTAATAGAGCCACATGCTCACCGGTTTGCCACATGATGTAGGCCTATGGACTGAACAAGAAACCACCAAAAATTTTAACCAGTCATCGTTCTCACAACACTGAGGACCAGTCATTCGAAATGACTTCTCCATGCATTTTATGCATTGGTAAAAGCACTATGATGAAAAGTGTGATATGTTTTCAGGTATCTCCTATACTAATAGAGCCACATGCTCACCGGTTTGCCACATGATGTAGGCCTATGGACTGAACAAGAAACCACCAAAAATTTTAACCAGTCATCGTTCTCACAACACTGAGGACCAGTCATTCGAAATGACTTCTCCATGCATTTTATGCATTGGTAAAAGCACTATGATGAAAAGTGTGATATGTTTTCAGGTATCTCCTATACTAATAGAGCCACATGCTCACCGGTTTGCCACATGATGTAGGCCTATGGACTGAACAAGAAACCACCAAAAATTTTAACCAGTCATCGTTCTCACAACACTGAGGACCAGTCATTCGAAATGACTTCTCCATGCATTTTATGCATTGGTAAAAGCACTATGATGAAAAGTGTGATATGTTTTCAGGTATCTCCTATACTAATAGAGCCACATGCTCACCGGTTTGCCACATGATGTAGGCCTATGGACTGAACAAGAAACCACCAAAAATTTTAACCAGTCATCGTTCTCACAACACTGAGGACCAGTCATTCGAAATGACTTCTCCATGCATTTTATGCATTGGTAAAAGCACTATGATGAAAAGTGTGATATGTTTTCAGGTATCTCCTATACTAATAGAGCCACATGCTCACCGGTTTGCCACATGATGTAGGCCTATGGACTGAACAAGAAACCACCAAAAATTTTAACCAGTCATCGTTCTCACAACACTGAGGACCAGTCATTCGAAATGACTTCTCCATGCATTTTATGCATTGGTAAAAGCACTATGATGAAAAGTGTGATATGTTTTCAGGTATCTCCTATACTAATAGAGCCACATGCTCACCGGTTTGCCACATGATGTAGGCCTATGGACTGAACAAGAAACCACCAAAAATTTTAACCAGTCATCGTTCTCACAACACTGAGGACCAGTCATTCGAAATGACTTCTCCATGCATTTTATGCATTGGTAAAAGCACTATGATGAAAAGTGTGATATGTTTTCAGGTATCTCCTATACTAATAGAGCCACATGCTCACCGGTTTGCCACATGATGTAGGCCTATGGACTGAACAAGAAACCACCAAAAATTTTAACCAGTCATCGTTCTCACAACACTGAGGACCAGTCATTCGAAATGACTTCTCCATGCATTTTATGCATTGGTAAAAGCACTATGATGAAAAGTGTGATATGTTTTCAGGTATCTCCTATACTAATAGAGCCACATGCTCACCGGTTTGCCACATGATGTAGGCCTATGGACTGAACAAGAAACCACCAAAAATTTTAACCAGTCATCGTTCTCACAACACTGAGGACCAGTCATTCGAAATGACTTCTCCATGCATTTTATGCATTGGTAAAAGCACTATGATGAAAAGTGTGATATGTTTTCAGGTATCTCCTATACTAATAGAGCCACATGCTCACCGGTTTGCCACATGATGTAGGCCTATGGACTGAACAAGAAACCACCAAAAATTTTAACCAGTCATCGTTCTCACAACACTGAGGACCAGTCATTCGAAATGACTTCTCCATGCATTTTATGCATTGGTAAAAGCACTATGATGAAAAGTGTGATATGTTTTCAGGTATCTCCTATACTAATAGAGCCACATGCTCACCGGTTTGCCACATGATGTAGGCCTATGGACTGAACAAGAAACCACCAAAAATTTTAACCAGTCATCGTTCTCACAACACTGAGGACCAGTCATTCGAAATGACTTCTCCATGCATTTTATGCATTGGTAAAAGCACTATGATGAAAAGTGTGATATGTTTTCAGGTATCTCCTATACTAATAGAGCCACATGCTCACCGGTTTGCCACATGATGTAGGCCTATGGACTGAACAAGAAACCACCAAAAATTTTAACCAGTCATCGTTCTCACAACACTGAGGACCAGTCATTCGAAATGACTTCTCCATGCATTTTATGCATTGGTAAAAGCACTATGATGAAAAGTGTGATATGTTTTCAGGTATCTCCTATACTAATAGAGCCACATGCTCACCGGTTTGCCACATGATGTAGGCCTATGGACTGAACAAGAAACCACCAAAAATTTTAACCAGTCATCGTTCTCACAACACTGAGGACCAGTCATTCGAAATGACTTCTCCATGCATTTTATGCATTGGTAAAAGCACTATGATGAAAAGTGTGATATGTTTTCAGGTATCTCCTATACTAATAGAGCCACATGCTCACCGGTTTGCCACATGATGTAGGCCTATGGACTGAACAAGAAACCACCAAAAATTTTAACCAGTCATCGTTCTCACAACACTGAGGACCAGTCATTCGAAATGACTTCTCCATGCATTTTATGCATTGGTAAAAGCACTATGATGAAAAGTGTGATATGTTTTCAGGTATCTCCTATACTAATAGAGCCACATGCTCACCGGTTTGCCACATGATGTAGGCCTATGGACTGAACAAGAAACCACCAAAAATTTTAACCAGTCATCGTTCTCACAACACTGAGGACCAGTCATTCGAAATGACTTCTCCATGCATTTTATGCATTGGTAAAAGCACTATGATGAAAAGTGTGATATGTTTTCAGGTATCTCCTATACTAATAGAGCCACATGCTCACCGGTTTGCCACATGATGTAGGCCTATGGACTGAACAAGAAACCACCAAAAATTTTAACCAGTCATCGTTCTCACAACACTGAGGACCAGTCATTCGAAATGACTTCTCCATGCATTTTATGCATTGGTAAAAGCACTATGATGAAAAGTGTGATATGTTTTCAGGTATCTCCTATACTAATAGAGCCACATGCTCACCGGTTTGCCACATGATGTAGGCCTATGGACTGAACAAGAAACCACCAAAAATTTTAACCAGTCATCGTTCTCACAACACTGAGGACCAGTCATTCGAAATGACTTCTCCATGCATTTTATGCATTGGTAAAAGCACTATGATGAAAAGTGTGATATGTTTTCAGGTATCTCCTATACTAATAGAGCCACATGCTCACCGGTTTGCCACATGATGTAGGCCTATGGACTGAACAAGAAACCACCAAAAATTTTAACCAGTCATCGTTCTCACAACACTGAGGACCAGTCATTCGAAATGACTTCTCCATGCATTTTATGCATTGGTAAAAGCACTATGATGAAAAGTGTGATATGTTTTCAGGTATCTCCTATACTAATAGAGCCACATGCTCACCGGTTTGCCACATGATGTAGGCCTATGGACTGAACAAGAAACCACCAAAAATTTTAACCAGTCATCGTTCTCACAACACTGAGGACCAGTCATTCGAAATGACTTCTCCATGCATTTTATGCATTGGTAAAAGCACTATGATGAAAAGTGTGATATGTTTTCAGGTATCTCCTATACTAATAGAGCCACATGCTCACCGGTTTGCCACATGATGTAGGCCTATGGACTGAACAAGAAACCACCAAAAATTTTAACCAGTCATCGTTCTCACAACACTGAGGACCAGTCATTCGAAATGACTTCTCCATGCATTTTATGCATTGGTAAAAGCACTATGATGAAAAGTGTGATATGTTTTCAGGTATCTCCTATACTAATAGAGCCACATGCTCACCGGTTTGCCACATGATGTAGGCCTATGGACTGAACAAGAAACCACCAAAAATTTTAACCAGTCATCGTTCTCACAACACTGAGGACCAGTCATTCGAAATGACTTCTCCATGCATTTTATGCATTGGTAAAAGCACTATGATGAAAAGTGTGATATGTTTTCAGGTATCTCCTATACTAATAGAGCCACATGCTCACCGGTTTGCCACATGATGTAGGCCTATGGACTGAACAAGAAACCACCAAAAATTTTAACCAGTCATCGTTCTCACAACACTGAGGACCAGTCATTCGAAATGACTTCTCCATGCATTTTATGCATTGGTAAAAGCACTATGATGAAAAGTGTGATATGTTTTCAGGTATCTCCTATACTAATAGAGCCACATGCTCACCGGTTTGCCACATGATGTAGGCCTATGGACTGAACAAGAAACCACCAAAAATTTTAACCAGTCATCGTTCTCACAACACTGAGGACCAGTCATTCGAAATGACTTCTCCATGCATTTTATGCATTGGTAAAAGCACTATGATGAAAAGTGTGATATGTTTTCAGGTATCTCCTATACTAATAGAGCCACATGCTCACCGGTTTGCCACATGATGTAGGCCTATGGACTGAACAAGAAACCACCAAAAATTTTAACCAGTCATCGTTCTCACAACACTGAGGACCAGTCATTCGAAATGACTTCTCCATGCATTTTATGCATTGGTAAAAGCACTATGATGAAAAGTGTGATATGTTTTCAGGTATCTCCTATACTAATAGAGCCACATGCTCACCGGTTTGCCACATGATGTAGGCCTATGGACTGAACAAGAAACCACCAAAAATTTTAACCAGTCATCGTTCTCACAACACTGAGGACCAGTCATTCGAAATGACTTCTCCATGCATTTTATGCATTGGTAAAAGCACTATGATGAAAAGTGTGATATGTTTTCAGGTATCTCCTATACTAATAGAGCCACATGCTCACCGGTTTGCCACATGATGTAGGCCTATGGACTGAACAAGAAACCACCAAAAATTTTAACCAGTCATCGTTCTCACAACACTGAGGACCAGTCATTCGAAATGACTTCTCCATGCATTTTATGCATTGGTAAAAGCACTATGATGAAAAGTGTGATATGTTTTCAGGTATCTCCTATACTAATAGAGCCACATGCTCACCGGTTTGCCACATGATGTAGGCCTATGGACTGAACAAGAAACCACCAAAAATTTTAACCAGTCATCGTTCTCACAACACTGAGGACCAGTCATTCGAAATGACTTCTCCATGCATTTTATGCATTGGTAAAAGCACTATGATGAAAAGTGTGATATGTTTTCAGGTATCTCCTATACTAATAGAGCCACATGCTCACCGGTTTGCCACATGATGTAGGCCTATGGACTGAACAAGAAACCACCAAAAATTTTAACCAGTCATCGTTCTCACAACACTGAGGACCAGTCATTCGAAATGACTTCTCCATGCATTTTATGCATTGGTAAAAGCACTATGATGAAAAGTGTGATATGTTTTCAGGTATCTCCTATACTAATAGAGCCACATGCTCACCGGTTTGCCACATGATGTAGGCCTATGGACTGAACAAGAAACCACCAAAAATTTTAACCAGTCATCGTTCTCACAACACTGAGGACCAGTCATTCGAAATGACTTCTCCATGCATTTTATGCATTGGTAAAAGCACTATGATGAAAAGTGTGATATGTTTTCAGGTATCTCCTATACTAATAGAGCCACATGCTCACCGGTTTGCCACATGATGTAGGCCTATGGACTGAACAAGAAACCACCAAAAATTTTAACCAGTCATCGTTCTCACAACACTGAGGACCAGTCATTCGAAATGACTTCTCCATGCATTTTATGCATTGGTAAAAGCACTATGATGAAAAGTGTGATATGTTTTCAGGTATCTCCTATACTAATAGAGCCACATGCTCACCGGTTTGCCACATGATGTAGGCCTATGGACTGAACAAGAAACCACCAAAAATTTTAACCAGTCATCGTTCTCACAACACTGAGGACCAGTCATTCGAAATGACTTCTCCATGCATTTTATGCATTGGTAAAAGCACTATGATGAAAAGTGTGATATGTTTTCAGGTATCTCCTATACTAATAGAGCCACATGCTCACCGGTTTGCCACATGATGTAGGCCTATGGACTGAACAAGAAACCACCAAAAATTTTAACCAGTCATCGTTCTCACAACACTGAGGACCAGTCATTCGAAATGACTTCTCCATGCATTTTATGCATTGGTAAAAGCACTATGATGAAAAGTGTGATATGTTTTCAGGTATCTCCTATACTAATAGAGCCACATGCTCACCGGTTTGCCACATGATGTAGGCCTATGGACTGAACAAGAAACCACCAAAAATTTTAACCAGTCATCGTTCTCACAACACTGAGGACCAGTCATTCGAAATGACTTCTCCATGCATTTTATGCATTGGTAAAAGCACTATGATGAAAAGTGTGATATGTTTTCAGGTATCTCCTATACTAATAGAGCCACATGCTCACCGGTTTGCCACATGATGTAGGCCTATGGACTGAACAAGAAACCACCAAAAATTTTAACCAGTCATTGTTCTCACAACACTGAGGACCAGTCATTCGAAATGACTTCTCCATGCATTTTATGCATTGGTAAAAGCACTATGATGTGATATGTTTTCAGGTATCTCCTATACTAATAGAGCCACATGCTCACCGGTTTGCCACATGATGTAGGCCTATGGACTGAACAAGAAACCACCAAAAATTTTAACCAGTCATCGTTCTCACAACACTGAGGACCAGTCATTCGAAATGACTTCTCCATGCATTTTATGCATTGGTAAAAGCACTATGATGAAAAGTGTGATATGTTTTCAGGTATCTCCTATACTAATAGAGCCACATGCTCACCGGTTTGCCACATGATGTAGGCCTATGGACTGAACAAGAAACCACCAAAAATTTTAACCAGTCATCGTTCTCACAACACTGAGGACCAGTCATTCGAAATGACTTCTCCATGCATTTTATGCATTGGTAAAAGCACTATGATGAAAAGTGTGATATGTTTTCAGGTATCTCCTATACTAATAGAGCCACATGCTCACCGGTTTGCCACATGATGTAGGCCTATGGACTGAACAAGAAACCACCAAAAATATTAACCAGTCATCGTTCTCACAACACTGAGGACCAGTCATTCGAAATGACTTCTCCATGCTTTTTATGCATTGGTAAAAGCACTATGATGAAAAGTGTGATATGTTTTCAGGTATCTCCTATACTAATAGAGCCACATGCTCACCGGTTTGCCACATGATGTAGGCCTATGGACTGAACAAGAAACCACCAAAAATTTTAACCAGTCATCGTTCTCACAACACTGAGGACCAGTCATTCGAAATGACTTCTCCATGCATTTTATGCATTGGTAAAAGCACTATGATGAAAAGTGTGATATGTTTTCAGGTATCTCCTATACTAATAGAGCCACATGCTCACCGGTTTGCCACATGATGTAGGCCTATGGACTGAACAAGAAACCACCAAAAATTTTAACCAGTCATCGTTCTCACAACACTGAGGACCAGACCAGTCATTCGAAATGACTTCTCCATGCATTTTATGCATTGGTAAAAGCACTATGATGAAAAGTGTGATATGTTTTCAGGTATCCTATACTAATAGAGCCACATGCTCACCGGTTTGCCACATGATGTAGGCCTATGGACTGAACAAGAAACCACCAAAAATTTTAACCAGTCATCGTTCTCACAACACTGAGGACCAGTCATTCGAAATGACTTCTCCATGCATTTTATGCATTGGTAAAAGCACTATGATGAAAAGTGTGATATGTTTTCAGGTATCTCCTATACTAATAGAGCCACATGCTCACCGGTTTGCCACATGATGTAGGCCTATGGACTGAACAAGAAACCACCAAAAATTTTAACCAGTCATCGTTCTCACAACACTGAGGACCAGTCATTCGAAATGACTTCTCCATGCATTTTATGGATTGGTAAAAGCACTATGATGAAAAGTGTGATATGTTTTCAGGTATCTCCTATACTAATAGAGCCACATGCTCACCGGTTTGCCACATGATGTAGGCCTATGGACTGAACAAGAAACCACCAAAAATTTTAACCAGTCATCGTTCTCACAACACTGAGGACCAGTCATTCGAAATGACTTCTCCATGCATTTTATGCATTGGTAAAAGCACTATGATGAAAAGTGTGATATGTTTTCAGGTATCTCCTATACTAATAGAGCCACATGCTCACCGGTTTGCCACATGATGTAGGCCTATGGACTGAACAAGAAACCACCAAAATTTTAACCAGTCATCGTTTTCACAACATTGAGGACCAGTCATTCGAAATGACTTCTCCATGCATTTTATGCATTGGTAAAAGCACTATGATGAAAAGTGTGATATGTTTTCAGGTATCTCCTATACTAATAGAGCCACATGCTCACCGGTTTGCCACATGATGTAGGCCTATGGACTGAACAAGAAACCACCAAAAATTTTAACCAGTCATCGTTCTCACAACACTGAGGACCAGTCATTCGAAATGACTTCTCCATGCATTTTATGCATTGGTAAAAGCACTATGATGAAAAGTGTGATATGTTTTCAGGTATCTCCTATACTAATAGAGCCACATGCTCACCGGTTTGCCACATGATGTAGGCCTATGGACTGAACAAGAAACCACCAAAAATTTTAACCAGTCATCGTTCTCACAACACTGAGGACCAGTCATTCGAAATGACTTCTCCATGCATTTTATGCATTGGTAAAAGCACTATGATGAAAAGTGTGATATGTTTTCAGGTATCTCCTATACTAATAGAGCCACATGCTCACCGGTTTGCCACATGATGTAGGCCTATGGACTGAACAAGAAACCACCAAAAATTTTAACCAGTCATCGTTCTCACAACACTGAGGACCAGTCATTCGAAATGACTTCTCCATGCATTTTATGCATTGGTAAAAGCACTATGATGAAAAGTGTGATATGTTTTCAGGTATCTCCTATACTAATAGAGCCACATGCTCACCGGTTTGCCATATGATGTAGGCCTATGGACTGAACAAGAAACCACCAAAAATTTTAACCAGTCATCGTTCTCACAACACTGAGGACCAGTCATTCAAAATGATTTCTCCATGCATTTTATGCATTGGTAAAAGCACTATGATGAAAAGTGTGATATGTTTTCAGGTATCTCCTATACTAATAGAGCCACATGCTCACCGGTTTGCCACATGATGTAGGCCTATGGACTGAACAAGAAACCACCAAAAATTTTAACCAGTCATCGTTCTCACAACACTGAGGACCAGTCATTCGAAATGACTTCTCCATGCATTTTATGCATTGGTAAAAGCACTATGATGAAAAGTGTGATATGTTTTCAGGTATCTCCTATACTAATAGAGCCACATGCTCACCGGTTTGCCACATGATGTAGGCCTATGGACTGAACAAGAAACCACCAAAAATTTTAACCAGTCATCGTTCTCACAACACTGAGGACCAGTCATTCGAAATGACTTCTCCATGCATTTTATGCATTGGTAAAAGCACTATGATGAAAAGTGTGATATGTTTTCAGGTATCTCCTATACTAATAGAGCCACATGCTCACCGGTTTGCCACATGATGTAGGCCTATGGACTGAACAAGAAACCACCAAAAATTTTAACCAGTCATCGTTCTCACAACACTGAGGACCAGTCATTCGAAATGACTTCTCCATGCATTTTATGCATTGGTAAAAGCACTATGATGAAAAGTGTGATATGTTTTCAGGTATCTCCTATACTAATAGAGCCACATGCTCACCGGTTTGCCACATGATGTAGGCCTATGGACTGAACAAGAAACCACCAAAAATTTTAACCAGTCATCGTTCTCACAACACTGAGGACCAGTCATTCGAAATGACTTCTCCATGCATTTTATGCATTGGTAAAAGCACTATGATGAAAAGTGTGATATGTTTTCAGGTATCTCCTATACTAATAGAGCCACATGCTCACCGGTTTGCCACATGATGTAGGCCTATGGACTGAACAAGAAACCACCAAAAATTTTAACCAGTCATCGTTCTCACAACACTGAGGACCAGTCATTCGAAATGACTTCTCCATGCATTTTATGCATTGGTAAAAGCACTATGATGAAAAGTGTGATATGTTTTCAGGTATCTCCTATACTAATAGAGCCACATGCTCACCGGTTTGCCATATGATGTAGGCCTATGGACTGAACAAGAAACCACCAAAAATTTTAACGAGTCATCGTTCTCACAACACTGAGGACCAGTCATTCAAAATGACTTCTCCATGCATTTTATGCATTGGTAAAAGCACTATGATGAAAAGTGTGATATGTTTTCAGGTATCTCCTATACTAATAGAGCCACATGCTCACCGGTTTGCCACATGATGTAGGCCTATGGACTGAACAAGAAACCACCAAAAATTTTAACCAGTCATCGTTCTCACAACACTGAGGACCAGTCATTCGAAATGACTTCTCCATGCATTTTATGCATTGGTAAAAGCACTATGATGAAAAGTGTGATATGTTTTCAGGTATCTCCTATACTAATAGAGCCACATGCTCACCGGTTTGCCACATGATGTAGGCCTATGGACTGAACAAGAAACCACCAAAAATTTTAACCAGTCATCGTTCTCACAACACTGAGGACCAGTCATTCGAAATGACTTCTCCATGCATTTTCTGCATTGGTAAAAGCACTATGATGAAAAGTGTGATATGTTTTCAGGTATCTCCTATACTAATAGAGCCACATGCTCACCGGTTTGCCACATGATGTAGGCCTATGGACTGAACAAGAAACCACCAAAAATTTTAACCAGTCATCGTTCTCACAACACTGAGGACCAGTCATTCGAAATGACTTCTCCATGCATTTTATGCATTGGTAAAAGCACTATGATGAAAAGTGTGATATGTTTTCAGGTATCTCCTATACTAATAGAGCCACATGCTCACCGGTTTGCCACATGATGTAGGCCTATGGACTGAACAAGAAACCACCAAAAATTTTAACCAGTCATCGTTCTCACAACACTGAGGACCAGTCATTCGAAATGACTTCTCCATGCATTTTATGCATTGGTAAAAGCACTATGATGAAAAGTGTGATATGTTTTCAGGTATCTCCTATACTAATAGAGCCACATGCTCACCGGTTTGCCACATGATGTAGGCCTATGGACTGAACAAGAAACCACCAAAAATTTTAACCAGTCATCGTTCTCACAACACTGAGGACCAGTCATTCGAAATGACTTCTCCATGCATTTTATGCATTGGTAAAAGCACTATGATGAAAAGTGTGATATGTTTTCAGGTATCTCCTATACTAATAGAGCCACATGCTCACCGGTTTGCCACATGATGTAGGCCTATGGACTGAACAAGAAACCACCAAAAATTTTAACCAGTCATCGTTCTCACAACACTGAGGACCAGTCATTCGAAATGACTTCTCCATGCATTTTATGCATTGGTAAAAGCACTATGATGAAAAGTGTGATATGTTTTCAGGTATCTCCTATACTAATAGAGCCACATGCTCACCGGTTTGCCACATGATGTAGGCCTATGGACTGAACAAGAAACCACCAAAAATTTTAACCAGTCATCGTTCTCACAACACTGAGGACCAGTCATTCGAAATGACTTCTCCATGCATTTTATGCATTGGTAAAAGCACTATGATGAAAAGTGTGATATGTTTTCAGGTATCTCCTATACTAATAGAGCCACATGCTCACCGGTTTGCCACATGATGTAGGCCTATGGACTGAACAAGAAACCACCAAAAATTTTAACCAGTCATCGTTCTCACAACACTGAGGACCAGTCATTCGAAATGACTTCTCCATGCATTTTATGCATTGGTAAAAGCACTATGATGAAAAGTGTGATATGTTTTCAGGTATCTCCTATACTAATAGAGCCACATGCTCACCGGTTTGCCACATGATGTAGGCCTATGGACTGAACAAGAAACCACCAAATATTTTAACCAGTCATCGTTCTCACAACACTGAGGACCAGTCATTCGAAATGACTTCTCCATGCATTTTATGCATTGGTAAAAGCACTATGATGAAAAGTGTGATATGTTTTCAGGTATCTCCTATACTAATAGAGCCACATGCTCACCGGTTTGCCACATGATGTAGGCCTATGGACTGAACAAGAAACCACCAAAAATTTTAACCAGTCATCGTTCTCACAACACTGAGGACCAGTCATTCGAAATGACTTCTCCATGCATTTTATGCATTGGTAAAAGCACTATGATGAAAAGTGTGATATGTTTTCAGGTATCTCCTATACTAATAGAGCCACATGCTCACCGGTTTGCCACATGATGTAGGCCTATGGACTGAACAAGAAACCACCAAAAATTTTAACCAGTCATCGTTCTCACAACACTGAGGACCAGTCATTCGAAATGACTTCTCCATGCATTTTATGCATTGGTAAAAGCACTATGATGAAAAGTGTGATATGTTTTCAGGTATCTCCTATACTAATAGAGCCACATGCTCACCGGTTTGCCACATGATGTAGGCCTATGGACTGAACAAGAAACCACCAAAAATTTTAACCAGTCATCGTTCTCACAACACTGAGGACCAGTCATTCGAAATGACTTCTCCATGCATTTTATGCATTGGTAAAAGCACTATGATGAAAAGTGTGATATGTTTTCAGGTATCTCCTATACTAATAGAGCCACATGCTCACCGGTTTGCCACATGATGTAGGCCTATGGACTGAACAAGAAACCACCAAAAATTTTAACCAGTCATCGTTCTCACAACACTGAGGACCAGTCATTCGAAATGACTTCTCCATGCATTTTATGCATTGGTAAAAGCACTATGATGAAAAGTGTGATATGTTTTCAGGTATCTCCTATACTAATAGAGCCACATGCTCACCGGTTTGCCACATGATGTAGGCCTATGGACTGAACAAGAAACCACCAAAAATTTTAACCAGTCATCGTTCTCACAACACTGAGGACCAGTCATTCGAAATGACTTCTCCATGCATTTTATGCATTGGTAAAAGCACTATGATGAAAAGTGTGATATGTTTTCAGGTATCTCCTATACTAATAGAGCCACATGCTCACCGGTTTGCCACATGATGTAGGCCTATGGACTGAACAAGAAACCACCAAAAATTTTAACCAGTCATCGTTCTCACAACACTGAGGACCAGTCATTCGAAATGACTTCTCCATGCATTTTATGCATTGGTAAAAGCACTATGATGAAAAGTGTGATATGTTTTCAGGTATCTCCTATACTAATAGAGCCACATGCTCACCGGTTTGCCACATGATGTAGGCCTATGGACTGAACAAGAAACCACCAAAAATTTTAACCAGTCATCGTTCTCACAACACTGAGGACCAGTCATTCGAAATGACTTCTCCATGCATTTTATGCATTGGTAAAAGCACTATGATGAAAAGTGTGATATGTTTTCAGGTATCTCCTATACTAATAGAGCCACATGCTCACCGGTTTGCCACATGATGTAGGCCTATGGACTGAACAAGAAACCACCAAAAATTTTAACCAGTCATCGTTCTCACAACACTGAGGACCAGTCATTCGAAATGACTTCTCCATGCATTTTATGCATTGGTAAAAGCACTATGATGAAAAGTGTGATATGTTTTCAGGTATCTCCTATACTAATAGAGCCACATGCTCACCGGTTTGCCACATGATGTAGGCCTATGGACTGAACAAGAAACCACCAAAAATTTTAACCAGTCATCGTTCTCACAACACTGAGGACCAGTCATTCGAAATGACTTCTCCATGCATTTTATGCATTGGTAAAAGCACTATGATGAAAAGTGTGATATGTTTTCAGGTATCTCCTATACTAATAGAGCCACATGCTCACCGGTTTGCCACATGATGTAGGCCTATGGACTGAACAAGAAACCACCAAAAATTTTAACCAGTCATCGTTCTCACAACACTGAGGACCAGTCATTCGAAATGACTTCTCCATGCATTTTATGCATTGGTAAAAGCACTATGATGAAAAGTGTGATATGTTTTCAGGTATCTCCTATACTAATAGAGCCACATGCTCACCGGTTTGCCACATGATGTAGGCCTATGGACTGAACAAGAAACCACCAAAAATTTTAACCAGTCATCGTTCTCACAACACTGAGGACCAGTCATTCGAAATGACTTCTCCATGCATTTTATGCATTGGTAAAAGCACTATGATGAAAAGTGTGATATGTTTTCAGGTATCTCCTATACTAATAGAGCCACATGCTCACCGGTTTGCCACATGATGTAGGCCTATGGACTGAACAAGAAACCACCAAAAATTTTAACCAGTCATCGTTCTCACAACACTGAGGACCAGTCATTCGAAATGACTTCTCCATGCATTTTATGCATTGGTAAAAGCACTATGATGAAAAGTGTGATATGTTTTCAGGTATCTCCTATACTAATAGAGCCACATGCTCACCGGTTTGCCACATGATGTAGGCCTATGGACTGAACAAGAAACCACCAAAAATTTTAACCAGTCATCGTTCTCACAACACTGAGGACCAGTCATTCGAAATGACTTCTCCATGCATTTTATGCATTGGTAAAAGCACTATGATGAAAAGTGTGATATGTTTTCAGGTATCTCCTATACTAATAGAGCCACATGCTCACCGGTTTGCCACATGATGTAGGCCTATGGACTGAACAAGAAACCACCAAAAATTTTAACCAGTCATCGTTCTCACAACACTGAGGACCAGTCATTCGAAATGACTTCTCCATGCATTTTATGCATTGGTAAAAGCACTATGATGAAAAGTGTGATATGTTTTCAGGTATCTCCTATACTAATAGAGCCACATGCTCACCGGTTTGCCACATGATGTAGGCCTATGGACTGAACAAGAAACCACCAAAAATTTTAACCAGTCATCGTTCTCACAACACTGAGGACCAGTCATTCGAAATGACTTCTCCATGCATTTTATGCATTGGTAAAAGCACTATGATGAAAAGTGTGATATGTTTTCAGGTATCTCCTATACTAATAGAGCCACATGCTCACCGGTTTGCCACATGATGTAGGCCTATGGACTGAACAAGAAACCACCAAAAATTTTAACCAGTCATCGTTCTCACAACACTGAGGACCAGTCATTCGAAATGACTTCTCCATGCATTTTATGCATTGGTAAAAGCACTATGATGAAAAGTGTGATATGTTTTCAGGTATCTCCTATACTAATAGAGCCACATGCTCACCGGTTTGCCACATGATGTAGGCCTATGGACTGAACAAGAAACCACCAAAAATTTTAACCAGTCATCGTTCTCACAACACTGAGGACCAGTCATTCGAAATGACTTCTCCATGCATTTTATGCATTGGTAAAAGCACTATGATGAAAAGTGTGATATGTTTTCAGGTATCTCCTATACTAATAGAGCCACATGCTCACCGGTTTGCCACATGATGTAGGCCTATGGACTGAACAAGAAACCACCAAAAATTTTAACCAGTCATCGTTCTCACAACACTGAGGACCAGTCATTCGAAATGACTTCTCCATGCATTTTATGCATTGGTAAAAGCACTATGATGAAAAGTGTGATATGTTTTCAGGTATCTCCTATACTAATAGAGCCACATGCTCACCGGTTTGCCACATGATGTAGGCCTATGGACTGAACAAGAAACCACCAAAAATTTTAACCAGTCATCGTTCTCACAACACTGAGGACCAGTCATTCGAAATGACTTCTCCATGCATTTTATGCATTGGTAAAAGCACTATGATGAAAAGTGTGATATGTTTTCAGGTATCTCCTATACTAATAGAGCCACATGCTCACCGGTTTGCCACATGATGTAGGCCTATGGACTGAACAAGAAACCACCAAAAATTTTAACCAGTCATCGTTCTCACAACACTGAGGACCAGTCATTCGAAATGACTTCTCCATGCATTTTATGCATTGGTAAAAGCACTATGATGAAAAGTGTGATATGTTTTCAGGTATCTCCTATACTAATAGAGCCACATGCTCACCGGTTTGCCACATGATGTAGGCCTATGGACTGAACAAGAAACCACCAAAAATTTTAACCAGTCATCGTTCTCACAACACTGAGGACCAGTCATTCGAAATGACTTCTCCATGCATTTTATGCATTGGTAAAAGCACTATGATGAAAAGTGTGATATGTTTTCAGGTATCTCCTATACTAATAGAGCCACATGCTCACCGGTTTGCCACATGATGTAGGCCTATGGACTGAACAAGAAACCACCAAAAATTTTAACCAGTCATCGTTCTCACAACACTGAGGACCAGTCATTCGAAATGACTTCTCCATGCATTTTATGCATTGGTAAAAGCACTATGATGAAAAGTGTGATATGTTTTCAGGTATCTCCTATACTAATAGAGCCACATGCTCACCGGTTTGCCACATGATGTAGGCCTATGGACTGAACAAGAAACCACCAAAAATTTTAACCAGTCATCGTTCTCACAACACTGAGGACCAGTCATTCGAAATGACTTCTCCATGCATTTTATGCATTGGTAAAAGCACTATGATGAAAAGTGTGATATGTTTTCAGGTATCTCCTATACTAATAGAGCCACATGCTCACCGGTTTGCCACATGATGTAGGCCTATGGACTGAACAAGAAACCACCAAAAATTTTAACCAGTCATCGTTCTCACAACACTGAGGACCAGTCATTCGAAATGACTTCTCCATGCATTTTATGCATTGGTAAAAGCACTATGATGAAAAGTGTGATATGTTTTCAGGTATCTCCTATACTAATAGAGCCACATGCTCACCGGTTTGCCACATGATGTAGGCCTATGGACTGAACAAGAAACCACCAAAAATTTTAACCAGTCATCGTTCTCACAACACTGAGGACCAGTCATTCGAAATGACTTCTCCATGCATTTTATGCATTGGTAAAAGCACTATGATGAAAAGTGTGATATGTTTTCAGGTATCTCCTATACTAATAGAGCCACATGCTCACCGGTTTGCCACATGATGTAGGCCTATGGACTGAACAAGAAACCACCAAAAATTTTAACCAGTCATCGTTCTCACAACACTGAGGACCAGTCATTCGAAATGACTTCTCCATGCATTTTATGCATTGGTAAAAGCACTATGATGAAAAGTGTGATATGTTTTCAGGTATCTCCTATACTAATAGAGCCACATGCTCACCGGTTTGCCACATGATGTAGGCCTATGGACTGAACAAGAAACCACCAAAAATTTTAACCAGTCATCGTTCTCACAACACTGAGGACCAGTCATTCGAAATGACTTCTCCATGCATTTTATGCATTGGTAAAAGCACTATGATGAAAAGTGTGATATGTTTTCAGGTATCTCCTATACTAATAGAGCCACATGCTCACCGGTTTGCCACATGATGTAGGCCTATGGACTGAACAAGAAACCACCAAAAATTTTAACCAGTCATCGTTCTCACAACACTGAGGACCAGTCATTCGAAATGACTTCTCCATGCATTTTATGCATTGGTAAAAGCACTATGATGAAAAGTGTGATATGTTTTCAGGTATCTCCTATACTAATAGAGCCACATGCTCACCGGTTTGCCACATGATGTAGGCCTATGGACTGAACAAGAAACCACCAAAAATTTTAACCAGTCATCGTTCTCACAACACTGAGGACCAGTCATTCGAAATGACTTCTCCATGCATTTTATGCATTGGTAAAAGCACTATGATGAAAAGTGTGATATGTTTTCAGGTATCTCCTATACTAATAGAGCCACATGCTCACCGGTTTGCCACATGATGTAGGCCTATGGACTGAACAAGAAACCACCAAAAATTTTAACCAGTCATCGTTCTCACAACACTGAGGACCAGTCATTCGAAATGACTTCTCCATGCATTTTATGCATTGGTAAAAGCACTATGATGAAAAGTGTGATATGTTTTCAGGTATCTCCTATACTAATAGAGCCACATGCTCACCGGTTTGCCACATGATGTAGGCCTATGGACTGAACAAGAAACCACCAAAAATTTTAACCAGTCATCGTTCTCACAACACTGAGGACCAGTCATTCGAAATGACTTCTCCATGCATTTTATGCATTGGTAAAAGCACTATGATGAAAAGTGTGATATGTTTTCAGGTATCTCCTATACTAATAGAGCCACATGCTCACCGGTTTGCCACATGATGTAGGCCTATGGACTGAACAAGAAACCACCAAAAATTTTAACCAGTCATCGTTCTCACAACACTGAGGACCAGTCATTCGAAATGACTTCTCCATGCATTTTATGCATTGGTAAAAGCACTATGATGAAAAGTGTGATATGTTTTCAGGTATCTCCTATACTAATAGAGCCACATGCTCACCGGTTTGCCACATGATGTAGGCCTATGGACTGAACAAGAAACCACCAAAAATTTTAACCAGTCATCGTTCTCACAACACTGAGGACCAGTCATTCGAAATGACTTCTCCATGCATTTTATGCATTGGTAAAAGCACTATGATGAAAAGTGTGATATGTTTTCAGGTATCTCCTATACTAATAGAGCCACATGCTCACCGGTTTGCCACATGATGTAGGCCTATGGACTGAACAAGAAACCACCAAAAATTTTAACCAGTCATCGTTCTCACAACACTGAGGACCAGTCATTCGAAATGACTTCTCCATGCATTTTATGCATTGGTAAAAGCACTATGATGAAAAGTGTGATATGTTTTCAGGTATCTCCTATACTAATAGAGCCACATGCTCACCGGTTTGCCACATGATGTAGGCCTATGGACTGAACAAGAAACCACCAAAAATTTTAACCAGTCATCGTTCTCACAACACTGAGGACCAGTCATTCGAAATGACTTCTCCATGCATTTTATGCATTGGTAAAAGCACTATGATGAAAAGTGTGATATGTTTTCAGGTATCTCCTATACTAATAGAGCCACATGCTCACCGGTTTGCCACATGATGTAGGCCTATGGACTGAACAAGAAACCACCAAAAATTTTAACCAGTCATCGTTCTCACAACACTGAGGACCAGTCATTCGAAATGACTTCTCCATGCATTTTATGCATTGGTAAAAGCACTATGATGAAAAGTGTGATATGTTTTCAGGTATCTCCTATACTAATAGAGCCACATGCTCACCGGTTTGCCACATGATGTAGGCCTATGGACTGAACAAGAAACCACCAAAAATTTTAACCAGTCATCGTTCTCACAACACTGAGGACCAGTCATTCGAAATGACTTCTCCATGCATTTTATGCATTGGTAAAAGCACTATGATGAAAAGTGTGATATGTTTTCAGGTATCTCCTATACTAATAGAGCCACATGCTCACCGGTTTGCCACATGATGTAGGCCTATGGACTGAACAAGAAACCACCAAAAATTTTAACCAGTCATCGTTCTCACAACACTGAGGACCAGTCATTCGAAATGACTTCTCCATGCATTTTATGCATTGGTAAAAGCACTATGATGAAAAGTGTGATATGTTTTCAGGTATCTCCTATACTAATAGAGCCACATGCTCACCGGTTTGCCACATGATGTAGGCCTATGGACTGAACAAGAAACCACCAAAAATTTTAACCAGTCATCGTTCTCACAACACTGAGGACCAGTCATTCGAAATGACTTCTCCATGCATTTTATGCATTGGTAAAAGCACTATGATGAAAAGTGTGATATGTTTTCAGGTATCTCCTATACTAATAGAGCCACATGCTCACCGGTTTGCCACATGATGTAGGCCTATGGACTGAACAAGAAACCACCAAAAATTTTAACCAGTCATCGTTCTCACAACACTGAGGACCAGTCATTCGAAATGACTTCTCCATGCATTTTATGCATTGGTAAAAGCACTATGATGAAAAGTGTGATATGTTTTCAGGTATCTCCTATACTAATAGAGCCACATGCTCACCGGTTTGCCACATGATGTAGGCCTATGGACTGAACAAGAAACCACCAAAAATTTTAACCAGTCATCGTTCTCACAACACTGAGGACCAGTCATTCGAAATGACTTCTCCATGCATTTTATGCATTGGTAAAAGCACTATGATGAAAAGTGTGATATGTTTTCAGGTATCTCCTATACTAATAGAGCCACATGCTCACCGGTTTGCCACATGATGTAGGCCTATGGACTGAACAAGAAACCACCAAAAATTTTAACCAGTCATCGTTCTCACAACACTGAGGACCAGTCATTCGAAATGACTTCTCCATGCATTTTATGCATTGGTAAAAGCACTATGATGAAAAGTGTGATATGTTTTCAGGTATCTCCTATACTAATAGAGCCACATGCTCACCGGTTTGCCACATGATGTAGGCCTATGGACTGAACAAGAAACCACCAAAAATTTTAACCAGTCATCGTTCTCACAACACTGAGGACCAGTCATTCGAAATGACTTCTCCATGCATTTTATGCATTGGTAAAAGCACTATGATGAAAAGTGTGATATGTTTTCAGGTATCTCCTATACTAATAGAGCCACATGCTCACCGGTTTGCCACATGATGTAGGCCTATGGACTGAACAAGAAACCACCAAAAATTTTAACCAGTCATCGTTCTCACAACACTGAGGACCAGTCATTCGAAATGACTTCTCCATGCATTTTATGCATTGGTAAAAGCACTATGATGAAAAGTGTGATATGTTTTCAGGTATCTCCTATACTAATAGAGCCACATGCTCACCGGTTTGCCACATGATGTAGGCCTATGGACTGAACAAGAAACCACCAAAAATTTTAACCAGTCATCGTTCTCACAACACTGAGGACCAGTCATTCGAAATGACTTCTCCATGCATTTTATGCATTGGTAAAAGCACTATGATGAAAAGTGTGATATGTTTTCAGGTATCTCCTATACTAATAGAGCCACATGCTCACCGGTTTGCCACATGATGTAGGCCTATGGACTGAACAAGAAACCACCAAAAATTTTAACCAGTCATCGTTCTCACAACACTGAGGACCAGTCATTCGAAATGACTTCTCCATGCATTTTATGCATTGGTAAAAGCACTATGATGAAAAGTGTGATATGTTTTCAGGTATCTCCTATACTAATAGAGCCACATGCTCACCGGTTTGCCACATGATGTAGGCCTATGGACTGAACAAGAAACCACCAAAAATTTTAACCAGTCATCGTTCTCACAACACTGAGGACCAGTCATTCGAAATGACTTCTCCATGCATTTTATGCATTGGTAAAAGCACTATGATGAAAAGTGTGATATGTTTTCAGGTATCTCCTATACTAATAGAGCCACATGCTCACCGGTTTGCCACATGATGTAGGCCTATGGACTGAACAAGAAACCACCAAAAATTTTAACCAGTCATCGTTCTCACAACACTGAGGACCAGTCATTCGAAATGACTTCTCCATGCATTTTATGCATTGGTAAAAGCACTATGATGAAAAGTGTGATATGTTTTCAGGTATCTCCTATACTAATAGAGCCACATGCTCACCGGTTTGCCACATGATGTAGGCCTATGGACTGAACAAGAAACCACCAAAAATTTTAACCAGTCATCGTTCTCACAACACTGAGGACCAGTCATTCGAAATGACTTCTCCATGCATTTTATGCATTGGTAAAAGCACTATGATGAAAAGTGTGATATGTTTTCAGGTATCTCCTATACTAATAGAGCCACATGCTCACCGGTTTGCCACATGATGTAGGCCTATGGACTGAACAAGAAACCACCAAAAATTTTAACCAGTCATCGTTCTCACAACACTGAGGACCAGTCATTCGAAATGACTTCTCCATGCATTTTATGCATTGGTAAAAGCACTATGATGAAAAGTGTGATATGTTTTCAGGTATCTCCTATACTAATAGAGCCACATGCTCACCGGTTTGCCACATGATGTAGGCCTATGGACTGAACAAGAAACCACCAAAAATTTTAACCAGTCATCGTTCTCACAACACTGAGGACCAGTCATTCGAAATGACTTCTCCATGCATTTTATGCATTGGTAAAAGCACTATGATGAAAAGTGTGATATGTTTTCAGGTATCTCCTATACTAATAGAGCCACATGCTCACCGGTTTGCCACATGATGTAGGCCTATGGACTGAACAAGAAACCACCAAAAATTTTAACCAGTCATCGTTCTCACAACACTGAGGACCAGTCATTCGAAATGACTTCTCCATGCATTTTATGCATTGGTAAAAGCACTATGATGAAAAGTGTGATATGTTTTCAGGTATCTCCTATACTAATAGAGCCACATGCTCACCGGTTTGCCACATGATGTAGGCCTATGGACTGAACAAGAAACCACCAAAAATTTTAACCAGTCATCGTTCTCACAACACTGAGACCGACCAGTCATTCGAAATGACTTCTCCATGCATTTTATGCATTGGTAAAAGCACTATGATGAAAAGTGTGATATGTTTTCAGGTATCTCCTATACTAATAGAGCCACATGCTCACCGGTTTGCCACATGATGTAGGCCTATGGACTGAACAAGAAACCACCAAAAATTTTAACCAGTCATCGTTCTCACAACACTGAGGACCAGTCATTCGAAATGACTTCTCCATGCATTTTATGCATTGGTAAAAGCACTATGATGAAAAGTGTGATATGTTTTCAGGTATCTCCTATACTAATAGAGCCACATGCTCACCGGTTTGCCACATGATGTAGGCCTATGGACTGAACAAGAAACCACCAAAAATTTTAACCAGTCATCGTTCTCACAACACTGAGGACCAGTCATTCGAAATGACTTCTCCATGCATTTTATGCATTGGTAAAAGCACTATGATGAAAGTGTGATATGTTTTCAGGTATCTCCTATACTAATAGAGCCACATGCTCACCGGTTTGCCACATGATGTAGGCCTATGGACTGAACAAGAAACCACCAAAAATTTTAACCAGTCATCGTTCTCACAACACTGAGGACCAGTCATTCGAAATGACTTCTCCATGCATTTTATGCATTGGTAAAAGCACTATGATGAAAAGTGTGATATGTTTTCAGGTATCTCCTATACTAATAGAGCCACATGCTCACCGGTTTGCCACATGATGTAGGCCTATGGACTGAACAAGAAACCACCAAAAATTTTAACCAGTCATCGTTCTCACAACACTGAGGACCAGTCATTCGAAATGACTTCTCCATGCATTTTATGCATTGGTAAAAGCACTATGATGAAAAGTGTGATATGTTTTCAGGTATCTCCTATACTAATAGAGCCACATGCTCACCGGTTTGCCACATGATGTAGGCCTATGGACTGAACAAGAAACCACCAAAAATTTTAACCAGTCATCGTTCTCACAACACTGAGGACCAGTCATTCGAAATGACTTCTCCATGCATTTTATGCATTGGTAAAAGCACTATGATGAAAAGTGTGATATGTTTTCATGTATCTCCTATACTAATAGAGCCACATGCTCACCGGTTTGCCACATGATGTAGGCCTATGGACTGAACAAGAAACCACCAAAAATTTTAACCAGTCATTGTTCTCACAACACTGAGGACCAGTCATTCGAAATGACTTCTCCATGCATTTTATGCATTGGTAAAAGCACTATGATGTGATATGTTTTCAGGTATCTCCTATACTAATAGAGCCACATGCTCACCGGTTTGCCACATGATGTAGGCCTATGGACTGAACAAGAAACCACCAAAAATTTTAACCAGTCATCGTTCTCACAACACTGAGGACCAGTCATTCGAAATGACTTCTCCATGCATTTTATGCATTGGTAAAAGCACTATGATGAAAAGTGTGATATGTTTTCAGGTATCTCCTATACTAATAGAGCCACATGCTCACCGGTTTGCCACATGATGTAGGCCTATGGACTGAACAAGAAACCACCAAAAATTTTAACCAGTCATCGTTCTCACAACACTGAGGACCAGTCATTCGAAATGACTTCTCCATGCATTTTATGCATTGGTAAAAGCACTATGATGAAAAGTGTGATATGTTTTCAGGTATCTCCTATACTAATAGAGCCACATGCTCACCGGTTTGCCACATGATGTAGGCCTATGGACTGAACAAGAAACCACCAAAAATATTAACCAGTCATCGTTCTCACAACACTGAGGACCAGTCATTCGAAATGACTTCTCCATGCATTTTATGCATTGGTAAAAGCACTATGATGAAAAGTGTGATATGTTTTCAGGTATCTCCTATACTAATAGAGCCACATGCTCACCGGTTTGCCACATGATGTAGGCCTATGGACTGAACAAGAAACCACCAAAAATTTTAACCAGTCATCGTTCTCACAACACTGAGGACCAGTCATTCGAAATGACTTCTCCATGCATTTTATGCATTGGTAAAAGCACTATGATGAAAAGTGTGATATGTTTTCATGTATCTCCTATACTAATAGAGCCACATGCTCACCGGTTTGCCACATGATGTAGGCCTATGGACTGAACAAGAAACCACCAAAAATTTTAACCAGTCATCGTTCTCACAACACTGAGGACCAGTCATTCGAAATGACTTCTCCATGCATTTTATGCATTGGTAAAAGCACTATGATGTGATATGTTTTCAGGTATCTCCTATACTAATAGAGCCACATGCTCACCGGTTTGCCACATGATGTAGGCCTATGGACTGAACAAGAAACCACCAAAAATTTTAACCAGTCATCGTTCTCACAACACTGAGGACCAGTCATTCGAAATGACTTCTCCATGCATTTTATGCATTGGTAAAAGCACTATGATGAAAAGTGTGATATGTTTTCAGGTATCTCCTATACTAATAGAGCCACATGCTCACCGGTTTGCCACATGATGTAGGCCTATGGACTGAACAAGAAACCACCAAAAATTTTAACCAGTCATCGTTCTCACAACACTGAGGACCAGTCATTCGAAATGACTTCTCCATGCATTTTATGCATTGGTAAAAGCACTATGATGAAAAGTGTGATATGTTTTCAGGTATCTCCTATACTAATAGAGCCACATGCTCACCGGTTTGCCACATGATGTAGGCCTATGGACTGAACAAGAAACCACCAAAAATATTAACCAGTCATCGTTCTCACAACACTGAGGACCAGTCATTCGAAATGACTTCTCCATGCTTTTTATGCATTGGTAAAAGCACTATGATGAAAAGTGTGATATGTTTTCAGGTATCTCCTATACTAATAGAGCCACATGCTCACCGTTTGCCACATGATGTAGGCCTATGGACTGAACAAGAAACCACCAAAAATTTTAACCAGTCATCGTTCTCACAACACTGAGGACCAGTCATTCGAAATGACTTCTCCATGCATTTTATGCATTGGTAAAAGCACTATGATGAAAAGTGTGATATGTTTTCAGGTATCTCCTATACTAATAGAGCCACATGCTCACCGGTTTGCCACATGATGTAGGCCTATGGACTGAACAAGAAACCACCAAAAATTTTAACCAGTCATCGTTCTCACAACACTGAGGACCAGTCATTCGAAATGACTTCTCCATGCATTTTATGCATTGGTAAAAGCACTATGATGAAAAGTGTGATATGTTTTCAGGTATCTCCTATACTAATAGAGCCACATGCTCACCGGTTTGCCACATGATGTAGGCCTATGGACTGAACAAGAACCACCAAAAATTTTAACCAGTCATCGTTCTCACAACACTGAGGACCAGTCATTCGAAATGACTTCTCCATGCATTTTATGCATTGGTAAAAGCACTATGATGAAAAGTGTGATATGTTTTCAGGTATCTCCTATACTAATAGAGCCACATGCTCACCGGTTTGCCACATGATGTAGGCCTATGGACTGAACAAGAAACCACCAAAAATTTTAACCAGTCATCGTTCTCACAACACTGAGGACCAGTCATTCGAAATGACTTCT
>NW_027193796.1:0-170722 GCF_032444005.1 Ranitomeya imitator
CAACGATCTCCCAGCAGGGGCCTGATCGTTGGTCGCTGTCACACATAAAGATATCGTTAGCGGGATCGTTGCTACGTCACAAAAAGCATGACGTTGCAACGATATCGTTAACGATATCGTTATGTGTGAAGGTACCTTTAATAGAGAGTCTTCCAGGAGAGAAATTATCATCACCACATCTTGCTCCATGGTTTCAGAGTGAGGATGTAATTTAAAGTAAAGCTTACAGGCCTGCCTGAAAACAACAAACTTGTCACATCACCCAGATAACCTGTCAGGCAAAGCAATCTTGGCTTCACCAGAGGTTGCCTGTGAGCCATGGCCCCTATACCAGATGTGTTTGGAAATCTGCAAAACAACAGTGCGTAGGTATGCTACTTCCAGGCTGAGTTGCTGCAGTTGCCCTGCCAGAGCAAAATGGCTTGGGCCAGTATTAATGTAACGGCACCATTGCAGGAAATCCCAGGGCTAGGAGCTCCTTCCCTATACCTAAATATGGTGAAGGTGAAGATACCTGGGCCACGTGCCTTGCTGAACTCCTTAATCAGCCCTTATCTATCCCCTCCCCCACCCATGAAAGTGGGAGTTGTAGTATATAAGAATATACAAACAAGACTCACAAGGAAGACGTACAGGGATAAATTAAAATACCAATCATACTAATATGCACTAACAAACAACAGCGTGAAGCACCGTGAAGTAAAAGAAGGAAAAAAGAAATAGGAGAGGAGGAGGAGGATGATATGCACTCAAATCACAAAGCAACAGTCTTCTGAACACACTCCAAACGCTCTCCTCAAGCAACAACACCTCCAACTCTGGAACACTAACACAGTACGCTAGGGACGGGCTGCATCTCAATAGGGAAGGTGCAGCTGTGCTGGGGGAGAAAATGGCTAGAAGGTTGGAGGAGTGTTTAAACTAGGGATTGGGGGAGGGTATTCATTTTATAGGAGGGGAAGATAGTGCAGATAGAGACCTGGGCACAAATAAGGAAGATGGGGTGACGGTGGCATGGGGAGTGGGGTTAGAACAGTTAATAATTTAAGAAAGAATAGAGGTACAGAGAGGAACATCAAGTGCATGTATACTAATGCCAGAAGCCTCGCCAACAAAATGGACAAATTAGAATTAATGTTGTTGGAGCATAATTATGACATGGTGGGGATTGTTGTGAATTCCGTTCTTGGTTGTAAGTAGTATTTTGTGAGTTCTGCTCTTGGGCTCCTCCTGTGGTCTTTAGTGGTATTGCTGCTTCTTGGATTTAGCTTTTCAGCTGTTTCCTTTGATTGTCTTTTGGGCTCGGCTATATTAGTCTGGCCTTAGCCCTCATTCAATGCCTGTTGTCAATTGTCTCTGCCTGGAGTCTTTGCTCTTTGGATTTTCCTGCCACTCTGACCAAGTTCTGCTAAGCTAAGTCCTTCCATGTCCTTTGCAGTTCACTTATTGTGGACTTGTTGTTTTGTACTGTCTTGTTTTGTTCATTTGTCCAGTTTATCAGTATGGATCTATTTAGCTAAACTGGAAGCTCTGGGCAGCAGAGTTTGCCCTCCACACCTTTAGTTAGGTGTGGAGATTTTTGCATTTCTCTGCGGTGGACTTTTTCTAGTTGTTTTCTACTGACCGCACAGAGCTCTTTTCTGTACTTTCCTTTCTAGCTAGAAGTGGCCTCCTGTGCTCAATCTTGTTTCATACTACGTATGTAATTTCCTTCTCCTCTCACAGTCATTACATGTGGGGGGCTGTCTTTCCTTTCGGGATTTTCTCTGAGGCAAGATAGTTTTCCTGCTTCTATCTTTAGGGGTAGTTAGCGCTTAGGCTGTGACGAGTTGCATAGCGAGCGTTAGGAGCAATCCACGGCTGCTTCTAGTTGTGTGTTGAGCTTAGGGTCTGCGGTCAGTATAGATACCACCTGCTCAGAGCTAGTCTCATGTCGCTCCATAATCACCAGACCATAACAGTACAACTGGCCAAAATTGAACTGAATGCCTCTCAAAAGAAGGTAAAGAAAAGGAGTTTTGAGTCATTTTTTTCACTTTGGTTTGTTTTGTCTTTTTTTTTTTTCCTCTTGATCTCTGGGTGATTTTGGATTTGGATGCAGGCATGGAGGTTCAGGGGTTAATTTCTCGTGTGGATCAGCTTGCTGCAAAAGTACAGAATATTCAAGATTTTGTTGTTCGGACTCCGGCCTTAGAGCCTAGAATTCCTACTCCGGATTTGTTTTACGGGGATAGATCTAAGTTTTTGAACTTTAAAAATCATTGCAAATTATTTTTTGCTCTGAACCTCGTTCCTCTGGTGATCCCATTCAGCAAGTAAAGATAGTTATTTCTTTGCTGCGTGGCGATCCTCAGGACTGGGCATTCTCTCTTGAGTCAGGGAATCCGGCATTGCTTAATGTAGATGCATTTTTTCAATCGCTCGGATTATTGTGTGACGAACCTAACTCTGTAGAGCATGCTGAGAAAACACTGTTGGACCTGTGTCAGGGTCAGGATGCGGCAGAATTATACTGCCAGAAATTTAGAAGATGGTGTGTGCTCACTAGATGGAATGAGGACGCTCTGGCAGCCATTTTCAGAAATGGTCTTTCTGAAGCCCTTAAAGATGTTATGGTGGGATTTCCCACGCCTATTGGTTTGAGTGAATCTATGTCTCTGGCCATTCAGATTGATCGGCGCCTGCGTGAACGCAAAGTGGTGCACCATATGGTAGTGTCCTCAGAGCAGAGTCCTGAGCCAATGCAGTGTGATAGGATTCTGACTAGAGCGGAACAGAGAGTTTTTACTGTGGTGATTCAGCTCATGCTATTTCTGATTGCCCTAAGCGTATTAAGAGGGTCGCTAGATCTGTTACCATTAGTACTGTGCAGCCTAAGTTTCTCCTGTCTGTGACCCTGATTTGCTCATTGTCATCTTTTTCTGTCATGGCATTTGTGGATTCAGGCACTGCTCTGAACTTAATGGACTTAGAATTCGCTAGGCGCTGTGGTTTTTCTTTGCAGCCTTTGCAGAGTCCCATACCCTTGAGGGGTATTGATGCTACACCATTGGCCAAGAATAAACCTCAGTATTGGACTCAGCTGACTATGTGCATGGCTCCTGCACATCAGGAAGGTTTTCTGGTGTTGCATAATTTACATGATGTTGTTGTACTGGGTTTTCCATGGTTACAAGTACACAATCCTGTGCTGGATTGGAAATCAATGTCTGTGACTAGTTGGGGGTGTCAAGGGGTACATAGTGACGTTCCTTTGATGTCAATTTCCTCTTCCCCCTCTTCTGAGGTCCCTGAGTTTTTGTCGGATTTCCAGGATGTATTCGATGAGCCCAAGTCCAGTTCCCTTCCTCCACATAGGGACTGTGATTGTGCTATTGACTTGATTCCTGGCTGTAAGTTCCCTAAGGGCCGACTTTTCAATCTGTCTGTGCCAGAGCATGCCGCCATGCGGAGCTATGTTAAAGAGTCTTTAGAGAAGGGGCATATTCGGCCGTCTTCGTCACCATTGGGAGCGGGATTTTTTTTTGTTGCCAAGAAGGATGGCTCCTTAAGACCCTGTATTGATTATCGCCTTCTTAATAAGATCACGGTCAAATTTCAATATCCTTTACCCTTGCTCTCTGATTTATTTGCTAGGATTAAGGGGGCTAGTTGGTTTACCAAGATTGACCTTTGAGGGGCATATAATCTTGTTCGTATTAAAAAGGGTGACGAATGGAAAACTGCATTTAATACGCCCGAAGGCCATTTTGAATATCTGGTGATGCCTTTTGGGCTTTCTAATGCTCCTTCTGTATTTCAGTCCTTTATGCATGATATTTTCCGCAATTATCTTGACAAATTCTTGATTGTGTATGTGGATGATATTTTGATTTTTTTCTAATGATTGGGAGTCTCATGTGAAGCAGGTCAGGACGGTATTCCAGATCCTTCGTGATAATGCTCTATTTGTGAAGGGGTCTAAGTGCTTATTTGGAGTTCAGAAGGTTTCTTTTTTGGGGTTTATTTTTTCCCCTTCGTCTGTAGAAATGGATCCTGCTAAAGTCCAAGCCATTCATGACTGGATTCAACCCACATCTGTGAAGAGCCTTCAGAAATTTTGGGGCTTTGCTAATTTTTATCGCCGTTTCATTGCTAACTTCTCTAGTGTGGTTAAACCCCTGACCGATTTGACTAAGAAAGGCGCTGATGTGACTAACTGGTCCACTGAGACTGTTGAGGCTTTTCAGGAACTTAAACGCCGATTTACTTCTGCCGCTGTCTTGCGTCAGCCGGATGTTTCTCTTCCTTTTCAGGTTGAGGTTGACGCTTCTGAGATTGGGGCAGGGGCCGTTTTGTCACAGAGGAATTCTGATGGTTCCTTGATGAAGGCATGTGCCTTCTTTTCTCGGAAGTTTTCGCCTGCGGAACGCAATTATGATGTCGGTAATCGGGAGTTGTTGGCTATGAAGTGGGCATTTGAGGAGTGGCGACATTGGCTTGAGGGAGCCAAGCACCGCATTGTGGTTTTGACCGATCATAAGAATCTGATTTACCTTGAGTCGGCCAAGCGGCTGAACCCTAGACAGGCTCGGTGGTCCCTATTTTTTTCCCATTTTGATTTTGTGGTCTCGTATCTTCCGGGATCTAAGAATGTTAACGCGGATGCCCTTTCTAGGAGTTTTTTGCCTGATTCCCTTGGAGTCCTTGAGCCGGTTGGCATTCTTAGAGAAGGGGTGATTCTATCTGCCATCTCCCCTGATTTACGGCGGGCGCACCAGGAATTTCAGGCTGATAAGCCTGACCGCTGTCCTGTGGGGAAGCTGTTTGTTCCTGATAGATGGACAAGTAAGGTAATTTCTGAGGTCCATTGTTCTGTGTTGGCCGGTCATCCTGGAATTTTTGGTACCAGAGATTTAGTTGCTAGGTCTTTTTGGTGGCCTTCCTTGTCGCGGGATGTGCGTGCTTTTGTGCAGTCCTGTGGGACCTGTGCCCGGGCTAAGCCTTGCTGTTCCCGTGCTAGTGGGTTGCTTTCACCTTTGCCCATTCCGGAGAGGCCTTGGACGCATATTTCTATGGATTTTATTTCAGATCTTCCTGTGTCCCAGAGGATGTCTGTTATCTGGGTGGTTTGTGACCGGTTCTCTAAAATGGTCCATTTAGTACCTTTGCCTAAATTGCCTTCCTCCTCTGATTTGGTTCCATTGTTTTTTCAACATGTGGTTCGTTTGCATGGCATTCCGGAGAATATTGTGTCTGATAGAGGTTCCCAGTTTGTTTCCAGGTTTTGGCAGGCCTTTTGTGCTAGGATGGGTATTGATTTGTCTTTTTCTTCGGCGTTCCATCCTCAGACAAATGGTCAAACTGAGCGAACTAATCAAACCTTGGAAACCTATTTGAGATGCTTTGTGTCTGCAGATCAGGATGATTGGGTGACTTTTTTGCCGTTGGCCGAGTTTGCCCTTAATAATCGGGCCAGTTCGGCTACTTTGGTTTCGCCTTTCTTTTGTAATTTTGGTTTCCATCCTCGTTTTTCTTCAGGGCAGGTTGAGCCTTCTGATTGTCCTGGTGTGGATTCTGTCGTGGACAAGTTGCAGCAGATTTGGGCTCATGTGGTGGACAATTTGACGTTGTCCCAGGAAAGGGCTCAGCGTTTTGCTAACCGCCGTCGGTGTGTTGGTCCTCGGCTTCGTGTGGGGGATTTGGTCTGGTTATCCTCTCGTCATGTCCCTATGAAGGTTTCTTCCCCTAAGTTCAAGCCTCGGTTTATTGGTCCTTATAAGATCTCTGAGATTATCAATCCTGTGTCTTTTCGTTTGGCCCTTCCAGCTTCTTTTTCCATCCACAATGTTTTCCATAGATCTTTGTTGCAGAGATATGTGAAGCCCGTTGTTCCATCTGTTGATCCTCCTGCCCCGGTGTTGGTTGAGGGGGAGTTGTGTCATGAAATTGTAATTCAGAACCACAATGGATGTTGAAGTTCAGAGCACAAATAGTGACCTGACAATAACCAAAAACATAGGACGAGCTCTGAGACGTGGGAACTCTGCTGACCGCAATCCCTATACTATCGTACCACAACTAAAGGCGGCCGTGGATTGCGCCTAACGCTACCTATGCAACTCAGCACAGCCTGAGAAACTAGCTAGGCCTAAGAGGAAAACAAGCCTAACTTGCCTCAAAGAAATTCCCCACAGGAAAAGGCAGCCCCCACATATAATGACTGTGAGTGAGATGAAATGACAAACGTAGAGATGAAACAGATTTAGCAAAGTGAGGCCCGACTTTCTGAATAGACCGAAGATAGAAAAGGTAACTTTGCGGTCAACACAAAACCCTACTAACAACCACGCAGAGGGGGCAAAAAGACCCTCCGTACCGAACTAACGGCACGGAGGTACACCCTCTGCGTCTCAGAGCTTCCAGCAAGCAACAAAAACAAAAGAGCACGCTGGACAGAAAAAACAGCAAACCAAAAAATAACACAGCATAACTTCGTTTATGCAGAGCAGCAGGCCACAGGAACGATCCAGGAGGAAGCTAGACCCACACTAGAACATTGACAAGAGGCCAGGATCAAAGCACCAGGTGGAGCTAAATAGGAAACGTCTAACGACATCACCACATCACCTGAGGAAGGAGGCTCAGAAGCCGCAGTACCACTTCCTTCCACCAACGGAAGCTCACAGAGAGAACCAGCCGAAATACCACTTGTGGCCACAGGAGGGAGCTCTGCCACAGAATTCACAACAGAGTTGGAATATGTGGTTGAGAAAATTTTGGATTCTCGTTTTTCAAGGCGGAAGCTTCAGTATCTTGTCAAGTGGAAGGGTTATGGCCAGGAGGATAATTCTTGGGTTGTTGCCTCCGATGTTCATGCCGCCGAGTTGGTTCGTGCTTTTCATTTGTCTCGTCCTGATCGGCCTGGGGGCTCTGGTGAGGGTTCGGTGACCCCTCCTCAAGTGGGGGGGTACTGTTGTGAATTCCGTTCTTGGTTGTAAGTAGTATTTTTGTGAGTTCTGCTCTTGGGCTCCTCCTGTGGTCTTTAGTGGTATTGCTGCTTCTTGGATTTAGCTTTTCAGCTGTTTCCTTTGATTGTCTTTTGGGCTCGGCTATATTAGTCTGGCCTTAGCCCTCATTCAATGCCAGTTGTCAATTGTCTCTGCCTGGAGTCTTTGCTCTTTGGATTTTCCTGCCACTCTGACCAAGTTCTTCTAAGTTAAGTCCTTCCATGTCCTTTGCAGTTCACTTATTGTGGACTTGTTCTTTTGTACTGTCTTGTTTTGCTCATTTGTCCAGTTTATCAGTATGGATCTATTTAGCTAAACTGAAAGCTCTGGGCAGCAGAGTTTGCCCTCCACACCTTTAGTTAGGTGTGGAGATTTTTGCATTTCTCTGCGGTGGACTTTTTCTAGTTGTTTTCTACTGACCGCACAGAGCTCTTTTCTGTACTTTCCTTTCTAGCTAGAGGTGGCCTCCTGTGCTCAATCTTGTTTCATACTACGTATGTAATTTCCTTCTCCTCTCACAGTCATTACATGTGGGGGGCTGTCTTTCCTTTGGGGATTTTCTCTGAGGCAAGATAGTTTTCCTGCTTCTATCTTTAGGGGTAGTGTTATGACCTGGTGGTCAGGACAATAATGGACCTGGTGGTTAAGAGCACACGGAATGACCTGATAGTTACTGATAATAAGGACGAGCTCTGGGACGTGGGAACTCTGCTGACCGCAATCCCTAAACCTATCAAACACACTAGAAATAGCCGTGGATTGCTCCTAACGCTCCCTATGCAACTCGGCACAGCCTAAGGAACTAGCTAGCCCTGAAGATAGAAAAATAAAGCCTACCTTGCCTCAGAGAAATTCCCCAAAGGAAAAGGCAGCCCCCCACATATAATGACTGTGAGTAAAGATGAAAATACAAACACAGAGATGAAATAGATTTAGCAAAGTGAGGCCCGACTTACTGAACAGACCGAGGATAGGAAAGGTTACTTTGCGGTCAGCACAAAAACCTACAAAAAGACCATGCAGAGGGCGCAAAAAGACCCTCCGCACCGACTCACGGTGCGGAGGCGCTCCCTCTGCGTCCCAGAGCTTTCAGCAAGCAAGACAACAAATTAAATAGCAAGCTGGACAGAAAAATAGCAAACCAAAGAAATACAAGCTGGAACTTAGCTTCTGATGGGAAGACAGGTCACAAGAACGATCCAGGAGTGAACTAGACCAATACTGGAACATTGCCAGGTGGCATGGAGCAAAGATCTAAGTGGAGTTAAATAGAGCAGCAGCTAACGAATTAACCTCGTCACCTGTGAAACTCAGAAACACCCACCAGAGGAAGTCCATGGACAGAACCAGCCGAAGTACCATTCATGACCACAGGAGTGAGCCCGACAACAGAATTCACAACAGTACCCCCCCCTTGAGGAGGGGTCACCGAACCCTCACCAGAGCCCCCAGGCCGACCAGGATGAGCCAAATGAAAGGCACGAACCAGATCGGCAGCATGAACATCAGAGGCAAAAACCCAGGAATCATCTTCCTGACCATAACCCTTCCACTTGACCAGGTACTGGAGTCTACGTCTCGAATCACGAGAATCCAAAATCTTCTCCACCACATACTCCAACTCCCCCTCAACCAACACCGGGGCAGGAGGATCAACGGATGGGACCACAGGCGCCACGTATCTCCGCAATAACGACCTATGGAACACATTATGGATAGCAAAAGAAGCAGGAAGGGCCAAACGAAATGACACAGGATTGATAACCTCAGAAATCTTATATGGACCAATGAAACGAGGCTTAAACTTAGGAGAGGAAACCTTCATAGGAACATAACGAGACGACAACCAAACCAAATCCCCAACACTAAGTCGGGGACCCACACAGCGCCGGCGGTTAGCGAAACGTTGAGCCTTCTCCTGGGACAATGTCAAATTGTCCACCACATGAGTCCAAATCTGCTGCAACCTATCCACCACAGTATCCACACCAGGACAGTCTGAAGACTCAACCTGCCCTGAAGAGAAACGAGGATGGAAACCAGAATTGCAGAAAAACGGCAAAACCAAAGTAGCCGAGCTGGCCCGATTATTAAGGGCGAACAGCAAAAAGGACACCCAATCATCCTGATCAGCAGAAACAAAGCATCTCAGATATGTTTCCAAAGTTTGATTAGTTCGTTCGGTTTGGCCAATTGTCTGAGGATGGAAAGCCGAAGAAAAAGACAAATCAATGCCCATCCTAGCACAAAAGGATCGCCAAAACCTTGAAACAAACTGAGAACCTCTGTCAGAAACGATGTTCTCCGGGATACCATGTAAACGAACCACATGCTGGAAAAATAATGGCACCAAATCAGAGGAGGAAGGCAATTTAGACAAAGGTACCAAATGGACCATCTTAGAAAAGAGATCACAAACCACCCAAATGATCGACATCTTTTGAGAGACGGGGAGATCCGAAATAAAATCCATAGAAATATGCGTCCAGGGCCTCTTCGGGACCGGCAAGGGCAAAAGCAACCCACTGGCACGAGAACAGCAGGGCTTAGACCGAGCACAAGTCCCACAGGACTGCACAAAAGAACGCACATCCCGCGACAAAGACGGCCACCAGAAGGATCTAGCCACCAAATCTCTGGTACCAAAGATTTCAGGATGCCCAGCCAACACTGAACAATGAATCTCAGAGATAACTCTACTAGTCCATCTATCAGGGACAAACAGTTTCTCCGCTGGGCAACGGTCAGGTCTATCAGCCTGAAATTTTTGCAGCACCCGCCGCAAATCAGGGGAGATGGCAGACAAAATTACCCCCTCTTTGAGAATACCCGCCGGCTCAGGAACACCCGGAGAGTCAGGCACAAAACTCCTTGACAGGGCATCAGCCTTCACATTCTTAGAGCCCGGAAGGTACGAAACCACAAAATCAAAACGGGAGAAAAATAATGACCATCGAGCCTGTCTCGGATTCAACCGTTTGGCAGACTCAAGATAAGTAAAATTCTTGTGATCTGTCAAGACCACCACGCGATGCTTGGCTCCTTCCAGCCAATGACGCCACTCCTCGAATGCCCACTTCATGGCCAACAATTCACGATTACCAACATCATAGTTACGCTCAGCAGGCGAAAACTTTCTAGAAAAGAAAGCACATGGCTTCATCACCGAGCCCTCAGAACTTCTTTACGACAAAACAGCCCCTGCTCCAATCTCAGAAGCATCAACCTCAACCTGAAACAGAAGCGTAACATCTGGCTGGCACAACACAGGGGCAGAAGAAAAATGACGCTTCAACTCCTGAAAAGCCTCTACAGCCGCAGAAGACCAATTGACCACATCAGCACCCTTCTTGGTCAAATCAGTCAACGGTTTAGCAACAGTAGAAAAATTAGTGATGAAGCGCCGATAAAAATTAGCAAAGCCCAGGAACTTTTGCAGGCTCTTCACAGATGTCGGCTGAGTCCAATCGTAAATGGCCTGGACTTTAACAGGGTCCATCTCGATAGTAGAAGGGGAAAAAAGGAACCCCAAAAATGAAACCTTCTGAACTCCAATTAGACACTTTGACCCCTTCACAAACAAGGAATTCGCACGAAGGACCTGGAACACCATTCTGACCTGCTTCACATGAGACTCCCAATCATCCGAAAAGACCAAAATATCATCCAAATACACAATCAGGAATTTATCCAGGTACTCTCGGAGGATGTCATGCATAAAGGACTGAAATACCGATGGAGCATTGGAAAGCCCGAATGGCATAACCAGGTACTCAAAATGGCCCTCGGGCATATTAAATGCTGTTTTCCATTCATCGCCTTGTTTAATACGCACAAGATTATACGCCCCTCGAAGATCTATCTTGGTGAACCAACTAGCCCCTTTAATACGAGCAAACAAATCAGACAGCAACGGCAAAGGATACTGAAATTTGACTGTAATTTTATTAAGAAGGCGGTAATCAATACAAGGTCTCAAAGAACCATCCTTCTTGGCCACAAAAAAAGAACCCTGCTCCTAACGGTGATGACGACAGGCAAATATGGCCTTTCTTCAAGGATTCCTTTATATAACTCCGCATAGCGGCATGTTCTGGCACAGATAAATTGAACAATCGGCCCTTAGGAAACTTACTACCAGGAATCAAATTAATTGCACAATCGCAATCCCTATAAGGAGGTAGGGCACTGGCTTTGGGCTCATCAAATACATCCCGATAATCCGACAAAAACTCTGGAACTTCAGAAGGAGTGGAAGACGAAATAGACATAAATGGAACATCACCATGTACCCCCTGGCAACCCCAGCTGGACACAGACATAGATTTCCAGTCCAATACTGGATTATGAACCTGTAGCCATGGCAACCCCAAAACGACCACATCATGCAGATTATGCAACACCAGAAAGCGGATATCCTCCTGATGTGCAGGAGCCATGAACATGGTCAATTAGGTCCAATACTGAGGCTTATTCTTGGCCAAAGGCGTAGCATCAATTCCTCTCAATGGAATAGGATACTGCAAGGGCTCCAAGAAAAAACCACAGCGCCTAGCATACTCCAAGTCCATCAAATTCAGGGCAGCGCCTGAATCCACAAATGCCATAACAGAATAGGATGACAAAGAGCAAATCAGAGTAACAGACAATAGAAATTTAGACTGTACCGTACCAATGGTGGCAGACCTAGCGAACCGCTTAGTGCGCTTAGGACAATCGGAGATAGCATGAGTGGAATCACCACAGTAAAAACATAGCCCATTCCGACGTCTGTGTTCTTGCCGTTCAGCTCTGGTCAAAGTCCTCTCACATTGCATAGGGTCAGGCCCATGCTCAGATAGTACCGCCAAATGGTGCACAGCTTTACGCTCACGCAAGCGTCGATCGATCTGAATGGCCAAGGACATAGACTCATTCAGACCAGCAGGCATGGGAAACCCCACCATGACATCCTTAAGGGCTTCAGAGAGACCCTTTCTGAAGATTGCTGCCAGGGCACATTCATTCCACTGAGTGAGCACAGACCACTTTCTAAACTTCTGACAATATATCTCCGCTTCATCCTGACCCTGACACAGAGCCAGCAAGGTTTTCTCTGCCTGATCCACTGAATTAGGTTCGTCATAAAGCAATCCAAGCGCCAGGAAAAACGCATCAACATCACGCAATGCTGGATCTCCTGGCGCAAGGGAAAATGCCCAGTCTTGAGGGTCACCACGTAACAAAGAAATAATGATCTTTACTTGTTGAACAGGGTCACCTGAGGAGCGAGGTTTCAAGGCAAGAAACAATTTACAATTATTTTTGAAATTCAAGAACTTAGATCTATCACCAAAAAACAAATCAGGAATTGGAATCCTAGGCTCTGACATCGGATTCTGAACCACAAAATCTTGAATGTTTTTTATCCTTGTAGTGAGATTATCCATCCAAGAGGACAGACCTTGAATGTCCATGTTTACACCAGTGTCCTGAACCACCCAGAGGTAAAGGGGAAAATAGAGACAAAACACACTGCAAAGAAAAAAAAATGGTCTCAGAACTTCTCTTATCCCTCTATTGAGATGCATTAGTACTTTGGGCCACCTGTACTGTTATGACCTGGTGGTCAGGACAATAATGGACCTGGTGGTTAAGAGCACAAGGAATGACCTGATAGTTACTGATAATAAGGACGAGCTCTGGGACGTGGGAACTCTGCTGACCGCAATCCCTAAACCTATCAAACACACTAGAAATAGCCGTGGATTGCTCCTAACGCTCCCTATGCAACTCGGCACAGCCTAAGGAACTAGCTAGCCCTGAAGATAGAAAAATAAAGCCTACCTTGCCTCAGAGAAATTCCCCAAAGGAAAAGGCAGCCCCCCACATATAATGACTGTGAGTAAAGATGAAAATACAAACACAGAGATGAAATAGATTTAGCAAAGTGAGGCCCGACTTACTGAACAGACCGAGGATAGGAAAGGTTACTTTGCGGTCAGCACAAAAACCTACAAAAAGACCACGCAGAGGGCGCAAAAAGACCCTCCGCACCGACTCCCGGTGCGGAGGCACTCCCTCTGCGTCCCAGAGCTTCCAGCAAGCAAGACAACAAATTAAATAGCAAGCTGGACAGAAAAATGGCAAACCAAAGAAATACAAGCTGGAACTTAGCTTCTGATGGGAAGACAGGTCACAAGAACGATCCAGGAGTGAACAGACCAATACTGGAACATTGCCAGGTGGCATGGAGCAAAGATCTAAGTGGAGTTAAATAGAGCAGCAGCTAACGAATTAACCTCGTCACCTGTGAAACTCAGAAACACCCACCAGAGGAAGTTCATGGACAGAACCAGCCGAAGTACCATTCATGACCACAGGAGGGAGCCCAACAACAGAATTCACAACAGGGTAGTTAGCTCTTAGGCTGTGACGAGTTGCATAGGGAGCGTTAGGAGCAATCCACGGCTGCTTCTAGTTGTGTGTTGAGCTTAGGGTCTGCGGTCAGTATAGATACCACCTGCTCAGAGATAGTCTCATGTCGCTCCATAATCACCAGACCATAACAGGGGATATCTGAAACGTGGCTGGATGAGAGCCATGACTGAGCTGTTAACTTGCAGGGTTATAGTCTGTTCAGAAATGACCGTACAGATAAGCGAGGGGGAGGGGTGTGTCTATATGTAAAATCGTCCTTAAAACCCATCCGGCGTGATAATATAGGTGAATTAAGTGAAAATGTAGAATCCCTGTGGGTGGAGATAAGGGGAGGGGGAAAAATAATAAATTACTGATAGGGGTTTGTTATAAATCTCCAAAAATAATGGAAGCAATGGAGAATATCCTCATAAAGCAAATAGATGAAGCTGCGACTCAAGGAGAAGTCATTATTATGGGGGACTTCAACTACCCTGAAATAGATTGGGGAACAGAAACCTGCAGTTCCAGCAAAGGTGATCGGTGTCTGACAACTATGAGAGACAATTACCTTTCACAACTGGTTCAGGACCCAACAAGAAGGGGGGCACTGCTAGACCTAATATTAACCAACAGGCCAGACCGCATAGCAATTATGAGGGTTGGGGGTCACTTGGGGAATAGTGATCACAAAATAATAAGTTTTCATGTATCCTTTAATAAGATGTATAGTAGAGGGGTTACACGGACACTAAACTTCAGGAGGGCAAATTTCCAACGGATGAGAGATGATCTTGGTGCAATTAACTGGGACGATATCCTGAGACATAAAAATACACAAAGAAAATGGGAGACGTTTATTAGCATCCTGGATAGGACCTGTGCACAGTATATACCATATGGGAATAAACATACTAGAAATAGGAGGAAACCAATATGGCTAAATAGAGCTGTAAGGGGCGCAATAAGTGACAAAAAGAAAGCATTTAGAGAATTAAAGGAAGTAGGTAGTGATGAGGCATTAAATAAATACAGAAAAATAAAGTCTGTAAAAAGCAAATCAAGGCAGCAAAGATTGAGACAGAAAGACTCATTGCCAGAGAGAGTAAAAATAATCCCAAAATATTCTTTAACTACGTAAATAGTAAGAAACTAAAAAATGATAGTGTTGGCCCCCTTAAAAATAGTCTGGGTGAAATGGTGGATGAGGATAAGGAAAAAGCCGATATGCTAAATGACTTTTTTTCATCAGTATTTACAAAAGAAAATCCCATGGCAGACAATATGATCAGTGATAACAAAAATTCCCAATTAAGTGTCACCTGCTTAACCCAGCAGGAAGTACGGCGGCGTCTAAAAATCACTAAAATTTACAAATCTCCGGGCCCGGATGGGATACACCCTCGAGTACTGCAGGAATTAAGTACAGTCATTGATAGACCATTATTTTTAATCTTCAAAGAGTCCATAATAACAGGGTCTGTGCCACAGGACTGGCGTATAGCAAATGTGATGCCAATATTCAAAAAGGGGACAAAAACTGAACTCGGTAATTATAGGCCAGTAAGCTTAACCTCTACTGTGGGTAAAATCCTGGAGGGCATTCTAAGGGATGCTATACTGGAGTATCTGAGGAGGAATAACCTCATGACCCAGTATCAGCACGGGTTTACTAGGGACCGTTCATGTCAGACTAATCTGATCAGCTTCTATGAAGAGGTAAGTTCCGGACTGACCAAGGGAACCCAGTGGACGTAGTGTATATGGACTTTTCAAAAGCTTTTGATACGGTGCCACACAAAAGGTTGATACATAAAATGAGAATAATGGGGATAGGGGAAAATATGTGTAAGTGGGTTGAGAGCTGGCTCAGGGATAGGAAACAAAGGGTGGTTATTAATGGAGCACACTCGGACTGGGTCGCGGTTAGCAGTGGGGTACCACAGGGGTCAGTATTGGGCCCTCTTCTTTTTAACATATTTATTAATGACCTTGTAGTAGAATTTCAATATTTGCAGATGACACTAAACTGCAGGGTAATGAATACATGGGAGGACAATTTTATATTACAGGATGATTTTTTTAAACTTGAAACTTGGGCTGATAAATGGCAAATGAGCTTTAATGGGGATAAATGTAAGGTCATGCACTTGGGTAAAAGTAATAAGATGTATAACTATGCGCTTAATTCTAAAACTCTGGGCAAAACCGTCAATGAAAAAGACCTGGGTGTATGGGTGGATGACAAACTCACATCTAGTGGCCAGTGTCAGGCAGCTGCTACAAAGGCAAATAAAATAATGGGATGCATTGAAAGAGGCATAGATGGTCATGAGGAGAACATAATTTTACCTCTATACAAGTCACTAGTGCGACCACACTTAGAATACTGTGCGCAGTTCTGGTCTCCGGTGTATAAGAAAGACATAGCTGAACTGGAGCGGGTGCAGAGAAGAGCGACCAAGATTATTAGAGGACTGGGGGGTCTGCAATACAAGATAGATTATTACACTTGGGGCTATTTAGTTTGGAAAAACGAAGACTAAGGGGTGATCTTATTTTAATGTATAAATATATGAGGGGACAGTACAAAGACCTTTCTGATTATCTTTTTAATCATAGACCTGAGACAGGGACAAGGGGCATCCTCTACATCTGGAGGAAAAATGGTTTAAGCATAATAACAGACGCGGATTCTTTACTGTAAGAGCAGTGAGACTATGGAACTCTCTGCCGTATGATGTTGTAATGAGTGATTCATTACTTAAATTTAAGAGGGGACTGGATGCCTTTCTGATAAAAAGTATAATGTTACAGGGTATATACACTAGATTCCTTGATAGGGGGTTGATCCAGGGAACTAGTCTGATTGCCGTATGTGGAGTCGGGAAGGAATTTTTTTCCCCAAGGTGCAACTCTTTGCCACATGGGTTTTTTTTTGCCTTCCTCTGGATCAACATGTTAGGGCATGTTAGGTTAGGCTACGGGTTGAACTAGATGGACTTATAGTCTTCCTTCAACCTTAATAACTATGTAACTATGTAACTATATAAGCATTTTGTCTGTTTGTATATGTAGCCCAGAACAACTTTTCTGTCTGTGTGGAATCTTGTGTCATCCACGTGAATAACTTCTTCGGTCTGTATGAAGTTTACGATCTCTACGACTAGTACAGCCCCATAAAGTTCAAGTCTGGGTATGAGCTCAGGTTAGGGAGCCAATTTAGTCTTTCCAAGTAGAAATCCGACATGGGCTTCATTGTTAGTCTATATCCTTCAAATAGACAACAGCTTCAATAGTTTCGGTAGAGGCATCAGAGAATATATGGATCTCTTTCCTTTGACTTGTAGATTCCCTCCAGGACCTCTATTTTAGCTGTTTTCAGGCAGTGGTTCTTCCCAGTCCTTATTAGACTGAGAGGTGCCTGAGCAGAAGCTTGCCTTGTATAGTCAGAGGTGCAACAAACCCAAGTGGATCATACAGACAGTTCACCACTGACAGGACATAAGGTACCGTCACACTGACCAACTTCACAACGATATCGCTAGCGATCCGTGACGTTGCAGCGTCCTGGAAAGCGATATCGTTGTGTTTGACACACAGCAGCGATCTGGATCCTGCTGTGACATCGTTGGTCGGAGCAGAAAGTCCAGAACTTTATTTCGTCGCTGGATCTCCCGCAGACATCGCTGAATCGGCGTGTGTGACGCCGATCCAGCGATGTCTTCGCTGGTAACCAGGGTAAACATCGGGTTACTAAGTGCAGGGCTGCGCTTAGTAACCCGATGTTTACCCTGGTTACCAGTGTAAATGTAAAAAAAAAAAACACTACATACTTACATTCCGGTGTCTGTGTGACAGCTCTCCAGCGACCAAGCAGCGACGCTGCAGCGATCGACATCGTTGTCGGTATTGCTGCAGCGTCGCTTAGTGTGACGGTACCTTAATAGCATCATGCCACTTCTGAGGGGATGTAAAGAATTTCAATTATTTTTCCCACTTTATCATGTATGGGAGTGTTCTCTCCAAGGGGGGATTATTGAGCATCTTATAAAAGTATATAAACCCGAGTTTTCCCTGCCAGAGGAGAAAAGTGATCTTTTCAGGGAAAAAGTTAAAGGTAAAGTCCAAGGAGTAGGCCCAGTGTAAATCAAATGCCTAACTTGAAGGTATTTATTAAAGGCCTCCCTCAGGGATGGATGAGAAGTCAGGATATCATTAAATGGAATTAAGCCAAAGTCATCTATAAGGTCTCCCAATGAATTAATACCCGCAGCGTCCCATCTTGACATGACTTTGGTCTTGATAAAACACAGTGGACCTATACTAGCAGATGACATGGCTCCCAAAACCATAATTAATTGTGGGTACTTAACACTAGACCTTGGAAATCAAGGTCCCAGAGTCTGGAGGAAGAGTGGAGAGGCCACAATCCAAGCTGCTTGAGATCTATTCTTGCCATTTGCAAGAATTTCATTTAGGTGTACCGCTGCCCGCGAAGCAAATTCACTCTGATCAAGATGCCTGTTTTCTTGGGAAAGTGATGGAAGAGTTACACCATCTGTACCAGATCACAACATCTCGGACAACGCCTTACCACTCTCAGGGAAATAGAGCCTGTGAACAGTTCAACCGCACTCTTATACAGATGTTAAGAACGCTGGAGGAAGAGCCCCTGTAGCAATATGTTATATTTATGACAGGATTCATCAAACAGAACATGGTGGCAGCGGTGGGATAGAACCTGCAAATTCTTAGAGCTTATATGAGGCTGGAACTGCACAGATCACTGCAACTGTAAGTACAGATTCCCTGACAGTACAGAAAAAATGGAGACTGGTCTGAAGCCCCCTCAGAGACTGGATGTCACTTCATGTAATCTGTCCCAGACTTGGAGACATTGGAAGGAAGAGTTTACACTGTATGTGGATCTGACTGTGGGCCCCACTGATGACAAACGGAAAGTAAAGCTGTTTTATTACCTAATTGGGGAAAATGGCAGAGAATTAGCCCACACCTTGCTCCCAGACACAGACAACCTCCTCCTAGCAGACATTGTGCAGGCATTTGATAAACACTGTGACCCAAAGAAGAATGAGACAGTGGAAAGATAGAAGTTTTTCACAAGACATCAGAAGGATGGTGAAAATGTGGACAGATATCTGACAGAGCTGAGGAGACTTGCAGAAACATGTGGCTTTGGAGAGATCAGGGACAGTCTAATCAAGGACAGAATGGTGTGTGGCATAAAGGACAGTCATCTCAAAGAAAGATTATTGAGAGAGGAAGGCATGACTTTAGAGAAATGTATGCAAATCTGCAGGGCTGCTGAGCTCACAAAGCACAGCCTGAAGATGATGGCAGGCACCAGTGAGAATGATGATGACAAGGTACATACAGTATCTATGAAAGGAAAGACAGGACCAGACTACCCTATAAACACTGTCCACTGCAAGTATTGTGGGAAAAGACATGAGAGAGACAAAACCAAGTGTCCAGCATATGGGGAAACCTGCAGGTCATGTGGCAAGAAGAATCATTCCTCTGCTGTCTGCAGGCAAGGAAGAGGCAAACAGTACAGACAGCTTCACACTGTGACACCAGACACTGACAGTGCAGAGGACATTACATGGCTACAAATGCAGTCTACAACAGAGAAAGTCAATGTAGTCGGGCAGTCAGTAGTGAAGGATGCCAAGCAGCTTTATGCAACATTCCTGTTGGATGAGAAGCCCATTAGATTTCAGCTGGATTGTGGAGCAAGCTGCAATGTAATTTAATTTGATCTGCTAAACAAACAGGTTTCTATTGAGCCAACTGACAAGGTACTGGTGATGTACAACAAAAGTGTTCTGAAACCAATGGAGACATGTAAGCTAAAAATACGAAACCCATGTAACAGAAAGAGTTATAGAGTTGAATTTACCGTGTTACGGGGTAGTAACCATGTACCATTACTGGGAGTAAAAGCAGTTCAGGCAATGGACTTAATAAAAGTACAGTCTCAGAACATTATGTCTGTTGAAGTTGCCCAGGATATACAAAATCCAAAACTAAATGCAGAGCACAACTTGGACATGCAGAAAATAAAAGCAGAGTATGCTGATGTATTTGAAGGTGATGGATGCTTTGAAGGTAAATATAGGCTAGAAATTGACAACACAGTACAGCCCACCAGATTACCTACAAGAAGAGTGCCTGTAGCTTTAATGCAACCGCTGAAAGTAGAACTGCAAGATCTACAAAGAAGAGGCATGATAGCACCAGTCTATAAGAGCACAGATTGGATCAGCAGTTTGGTCATAGTGCAGAAACCATCGGGCAAGTTAAGAATATGTATTGATCCTAAGCCATTCAACAAGGCGCTGAAACGAAATCATTACCCAATGCCAACATTAGATGATGTTCTACCAGATTTATCAAAGGCTAAACTATTTTCTGTATGTGATGTAAAAAATGGATTCTGGCATGTGGCCCTGACTGAAGATTCAAGTTTATTGACAACATTTTCTTCACCATTTGGACGCTTTAAATGGCTGAAAATGCCCATGGGACTAAAACCTGCTCCAGAGATATTCCAGCAGAAATTGATGCAGGCTTTGGAAGGACTTACTGGAGTGAAGACAATAGCGGATGATATCCTAGTAGTGGGAGAAGGTGAAAATATGGAATCTGCAATCAAGGATCACGATCAGAAGATGATACAATTTTTGGACAGATGCAGAGAAAAAAACATAAAGCTGAATTTGGACAAATTCAAATTGAAAATGACAGAAGTGGCCTATATTGGTCATCGACTGACTTCAACTGGGGTCAAAGTGGATCCTGAAAAGGTGAGAGCAATACAAGATTTGCCTACCCCTACTGATGTTTCTGGAGTACAATGATTTTTGGGCATGGTGAATTATCTCTCAAAATTTTGCAGACATCTGTCAGACATGTGTGAGCCACTGAGACAGCTAACCCACAAAGATGTGCGCTGGGAATGGACAGAAAGCCAGGAGACTGCTTTCCGAGCAGTAAAGAATGCCATTGCAGATACAGCAACCCTAAAGTACTTCGATCCAGATCGAGAAGTGGTGGGTACAATGTGATGCTTCGGAAAAAGGCCTTGGAGCCACATTAATGCAGAACAAACAGCCAATTACATTTGCAAGCAGAGCCCTTACAACAACAGAGCAGGGATATGCGCAGATTGAGAAGGAACTACTGGCTGTGGTATTTGGGATGGAGAAGTTTCACCAGTACACCTATGGTCGACGGGTAACAGTGCAGTCGGATCACAAACCATTGGAGAGCATTACAAAGAAGCCATTTTTACTAAATGCCCCAAAGAGACTACAGCGCATGCTGTTGCGACTTCAGAAATATGATGTTGACATCGGGTACTGTCCAGGAAGAGACTTACTGATTGCAGATACGCTAAGCAGAGCTTACCTTCCTGTCACAAATGATGAGGAGGAAGACATTGAAACCATCAATATGTGTAACTACCTTGCAGTGTCAAAAGAAAAGGTCAAGCAAATCCAGACGTTTACAGAGAAGGATAAAAGTCTCCAGAGTTTAAAGACGGTCATCTTGCAGGGCTGGCCAAAATACAAGCAGCATGCTCCGAGGGAAGTCTCACCATTCTTCCACATAAGAGATGAATTGTCAGTGCAGCAAGGAATCATCTTTAAAGGAGACAGGGCTGTTATACCTGAAGTTCTCAGAAGAGGCATATTGAAGACATTACACTCTTCTCACTTAGGCATGGAAGGATGCCTACGTCGTGCACGAGAATCAGTTTATTGGCCAGGAATGAATGACCACATAAAAAATTACATAGCACAATGTGAAATATGTGCATCCTGCAATGATAAGCAACCAAAGGAGACATTGCAACCTCATGAAATTCCACATAGGCCTTGGTCAAAAATAGGAACAGACTTGTTCACATGGAATGACAAAGAATACCTGATTACAGTGGACTATTTCTCTAACTTCTGGGAGGTTGATTTGGTGCAGGACACAAGGGCGAGAACAGTGATTAAAAAAACTCAAGGCCCATTTTGCCAGGTATGGCATTCCAGATATCGTTTTCTCTGACAATGCGGCACAGTTTACGTCGGAAGAATTCAAAACTTTCAGTAAGAAATGGGAATTTGAACACCAGACGTCTTCTCCAAGATATCCTCAGAGTAATGGGAAAGCAGAGTCAGCAGTAAAAATGGCCAAAAGACTCATGCAGAAAGCAAACCAGGCGGGTGCTGATGTATATCTGTCTATACTGGATCATAGAAACACACCCACCCAAGGCCTAGACAGCAGTCCGGCACAGAGGCTCATGAGTAGGCGTACAAAGACACTAGTACCAACTGCGAGTCATCTGTTAGAGCCAAAGCTGCTGGGAAACATCGAAGCTAAATTACAGAAGAATCAAGCTAGGCAAGCTTTCTATTACAATAAATCTGCAAAGGATCTGCCTGAGCTCGAGAGAAATGACAACATTCGGCTGCAGCCAAGCACCACATTTGACAAACACTGGCAAAAGGCAAAGGTTGTCCAGAAACTGGGACCTCGGTCTTACGAAATTCTAACAGACGACGGAAGAAGACTAAGGAGGAATCGAAGATATTTGAGGAAAACGCAAGAAAGAGATGATTCATGGCCTTGTGAACAGTATCCAGACACCCAAGGCAACGAGGCAGCAAGTACAAGTCAGGCAACAACAGTGACAGCTGACCATCAGGGTGAGGACTCTGGCCAGAGACAGACAATATCAGAAGAACTACCAGATGTACCAGATGTAGAAAGTGACACATCTTATATTACCAGAGCTGGCAGAATTAGCAAAAAGCCGGCGCACCTCAAAGATTATATCTCACTGGACGTACTTGGTTAATTTCTAACTTTGTCATAGTATACATTAGTTTAGTATCTTTTATTGTTCCTCTAGTTAAAAGAGAAAGGATGTAGCAATATGTTATATGTTCATGTGGCCTCTAGGGGTCTCACTACTTTTATGTGTGTTCTATATTCTTTGTTTGGAACTTGTTGGATGTTGTTGTACTCGGAACTCATGTAATGGAGGTTGAGACATGATGTGAATAAAGAGCCTGGAGATACTCACAGAGTGTGATTTATGACAGGATTCATCAAACAGAACAGCCCCGAGGCCTAAATTCGTAGCTGAGTTAGTGTGGGTGTACAACAACCGAATACATCGCACCATCGGTTACACTCCTTATACCTTGTTGTTCGGTCGCCCAGGAAGTGACATTACCGACTGGAGCTGGACCCAGAGGAGGACTAACCATGGACGGGGGTGTCTACCTGGGTCCGAGAATAATGTAATCGCCTGCAGACTTTAAAGACCAGATTACAGGAAATGGAGCATTCAGAAACTACCCCTCTGCGAGAGACAGCTCTTCAAGCTAGGGACCGGGTGTTGGTTCGAGATAAACACCCTCAAGATAAGCTGGAGTACCGGTGGGAGAATATTCTGTATCAGGTGAAGCGATGAATCAACTCCGAAGGGCCCGTCTACGAGTTCCAACCTGAAGGGGAAGAAAACGCTTCCACTCGTATAGTCCATGCTTCAACCCTGTTTGTCAAGAGATCCTGACCAAATAGAGGAGGTGCAAGATGCTCCCGAAGTACCCCCATCAGACATTTCTGATTGTGAAGAAGAGGAAGATCCTGAATAGCCGCCTGTGAGACAAAGAGAGGCGAGAGCTTGCAGTCCCTATAATGGCTGTCCCGTTGGAAATGGGCGTGTCCCCGCCCTCACTGTACAACCTGACTCGACTATCCAATTGGACTCGGCTACTCTTTCTGACTTACATCGCTCCGAACGGGCAACAGCCGGAATACCCCCCAACCGATACAATCAAGACCAATTTATTTGGCAACAAATTGTCCAAGGAATTGAAGAATGTTAATGTACTTTACAGGAACTCTCGTCCATGGAGTGGTGAGGAAAAGGAAAGGGAGAGTGTAAGAAGATAGACCAGACCTGACCGGGGTACCTCTCTTGCATCGGCTTCGAAACCATCGGTGCTGTCACCATTGTTGCCTGGGGAAAGTTTTCCAACCCGGACTGACCTTTGAACTTGACAGCAGGGGGCAGGACCATGATAAAAGGCTCCATGTGGGAAAGAGAGGGCAGACTTGGTGGGAAGACAGAGCGCGCAGCAGGGGAAGGTTTGTGCTCCATCCTATGAGCATTGTGTGAGCACAGGCCCGCGCTAGAGATTCCCTGTGTCCAGTTACACTGACTTTGGACAGACTTCTGACGGGTGCCCGTTGGCCCCTGTTACTGCTAGTTACAGACGTTTCGGGCCAGTGGATACTGTGCCCATTCTGCCTAAGACAAACCGGGTGACTCAACCATAACTGCGTTATTGCTCACCTGTATACCCCCACCGAGATGAGTCACGCTACGGCGGTGTAACAGACTGTGCTGCACCCCATACGATGAACCGAGGAGCCAGGACCCCACTTGGAACAAAGAGGACTCATCCCCATCACCGGGAACTGGAGCTCCAGCTTCGACAGAACTAAACCGGAGTCATCATGCACCAGTTGCGCAGGCACCACCGTTGGAACTTAAAGGCTCTGCAGCCAGGAAGCCAGCGGACTGATAAGCTTACCCTTTTATGATCAGTTGCTTAACCTGTTACCTCGCCCTGCATCCATATCTTGCCAATAACAACCCCCTGTACATCCTGCTTAGTTCATTACCTCCCTGCGTGGCGTATACCCCTGTTAATAAACCTGTTAACTCTTGCTCTGCCTCCTGTCCGTTACTGCATCCTGTTACCTGTTGACACCTGCTCTACTCAACATACATCAGATGTCCACTCCAACAGATGCTCAGTAGATTCTTGTCAATGTGAACTGTTCTTCTCAGCGCACAGTGACAATGCGCTTTTTCATCAGCTCTGATCAGAAGCGACAAGCCGTCTTTAGAGCGCACTGTCATTGTACAGTGTCAGTAAAGAATGAGCGAGCAGAGGCCAGCGCCACCCCTACAAATGACATCACTTGCGATGGCGGGACTGGTCTCTGATTGCTCACTTTCTCCTTACAATGTGGACTGACTGTGCGCTCTGTTCTTTTTTTTTTTTGTTTAAATAGTTTTTTATTGAAAGCAAACATGCACAATACAATTTATGCACTGTCCAGTGCGCTCTGTTCTTAGCTCATCACTTCTGATCAGAGCTGTCGAGAGAGAAATGTTCTTTTTTTGGCTATTTTTGTTTTCTAATCTTTGGGGGCGCTTAGAATCAAAGAGTCGATCCCACCTTCAAAACAGAGGTTGAGCTATTTGGTGCACAACGATTTTACAATGGATAATGGATCTTTTTGTGTTAACCCCTTTACCCCCAAGGGTGTATTGCACGTTAATGACAGGCCAATTTTTACAATTCTGACCACTGTCCATTTATGAGGTTATAACTCTGGAACGCTTCAACGGATCCCGGTGATTCTGACATTGTTTTCTCGTGACATATTGTACTTCATGATAGTGGTAAAAATTATTTGATATTACCTGCGTTTATTTGTGAAAAAAATAGAAATTTGGCGAAAATTTTGAAAATTTTGCAATTATCCAACTTTGAATTTTTATGCAATTAAATCACAGAGATATGTCACACAAAATACTTATTAAGTAACATTTCCCACATGTCTACTTTACATCAGCACAATTTTGGAACCAAAATTTTTTTTTAGGGAGTTATAAGGGTTAAAAGTTGACCAGCAATTTCTCATTTTTACAACACCATTTTTTTTTTTAGGGACCACATCTAATTTGAAGTCATTTTGAGGAGTCTATATGATAGAAAATAACCAAGTGTGACACCATTCTAAAAACTGCACCCCTCAAGGTGCTCAAAACCACATTCAAGAAGTTTATTAACCCTTCAGGTCTTTCACAGGAGTTTTTGGAATATTTAAATAAAAATGAACATTTAACTTTTTTTTCACAAAAAATTTACTTCACCTCCAATTAGTTTTATTTTACCAAGAGTAACAGGAGAAAATGGACCCCAAAAGTTGTTGTACAATTTGTCCTGAGTACACCGATACCCCATATGTGGGGGTAAACCATTGTTTGGGCGCATGGCAGAGCTCGGAAGCGCCCTTTTACTTTTCAATGCAAAATTGACTGGAATTGAGATGGGACGCCATGTTGCGTTTGGTGAGCCCCTGATGTGTCTAAACATTGAAATCCCCCACAAGTAACACCATTTTGGAAAGTAGACCCCCTAAGGAACTTATCTAGATGCATGGTGAGCACTTTGACCCAATAAGTGATTCACAGAAGGTTATAATACTGAGCCGTTAAAATGAAAAATCATATTTTTTCACAAAAATTATCTTTTTGCCCCCAATTTTTTATTTTCTTAAGGGTAAGAGAATAAATTGGACCCCAAAAGTTGTTGTACAATTTGTCCTGAGTACGCTGATACCCCATATGTGGGGGTAAACCACTGTTTGGGCGCATGGGAGAGCTCGGAAGAGAAGGAGCGCCGTTTGACTTTTCAATGAAAATTGACAGGAATTGAGATGGGACGCCATGTTGCGTTTAGAGAGCCACTGATGTGCCTAAACATTGAAATCCCCCACAAGTAACACCATTTTGGAAAGTAGACCCCCTAAGGAACTTATCTAGATGCATGGTGAGCACTTTGACCCAATAAGTGATTCACAGAAGTTTATAATACTGAGCCGTTAAAATAAAAAATCATATTTTTTCACGAAAATTATCTTTTTGCCCCCAATTTTTTATTTTCCCAAGGGTAAGAGAATAAATTGGACCCCAAAAGTTGTTGTACAATTTGTCCTGAGTACGCTGATACCCCATATGTGGGGGTAAACCACTGTTTGGGCGCATGGGAGAGCTCGGAAGAGAAGGAGCGCCGTTTGACTTTTCAATGCAAACTTGACAGGAATTGAGATGGGACACCATGCTGCGTTTAGAGAGCCACTGATGTGCCTAAACATTGAAACGCCCCACAGGTGACACCATTTTGGAAAGTAGACCCCCTAAGGAACTTATCTAGATGTGTGGTGAGCACTTTGAGCCCCCAAGTGTTTCACTATGTTAGGGCTAGCGGAACGCACCAAATAATAAGACAGATAGAGTAAGGTGCGTTCGCAGCCCGGGGTCCACCGTGCAGAGATGGAACCTGCTGCCAAGTAATGACGGACTATATGGGGGTACAATGTGTATACACACACGGGTTAACCTCACCCTGTGTGAAAGAAGCGAACCCTGTTGCGTCACAGGGCCGCGGTACCGCACCAAGAGCGCAAGCAAGGAGTCTCAGAACTCAATCCCAAGACACAGGATTTGAGTACATAGACCTCATGCGCTCGACATCGCTACTGGGGTGTCAGAGTGACAGCAATAGAAGCACGAGAGTGCATGCAGTGCCGCACTGGCGAATGCCACTAACCACCCAGGCTTGGATCAGGAAAGTGCTGTGAAAGTGCACGGCGCCGCACTGGCGGTCACAGCAATAAGACGCTGTATTGTGTGTTTACGTGCTGATGGCTAAGTCGGGCGCTAGATAGCAATCGTTCATTCGCGACCAGTCAACAACACTAGGAATGGGAATGATCTAGGAGCTTTCATCCATTGACATACATCCATCAAGACACACACATTATCAAGTCTATACTAGCGCATGGCCGTGCGGTCATGCACAGCTTATATAGTTGCAGCACGTTCAGGACCTTCCAATAAAGGACCAATGGGAAGCTGCTACTGAAGTTTTGCGTTTTCAGGACCTTCCTGGAGGACCAATGGGATGTGCTGCAGTACCTGAGCATGTGACCCTCGATCTCCAACGGGAGATCTTGCCCTGGGCATGCTCAGAAAGAGAAAAGCATGACTTAGTCCCAAAAGCATCTGCTCGCCGCTGCCCAACACTGACTTCAATGGCAGAAGCAGGAAAAGCAGCAGTAACTCTTTGTACAGAGTGAGACTGAGCAGACTCCACTGCGGCTGGAGAAGAATGGGAGACCACAGCGGAGATGGCTCGAGATTCCCCTTGTGCAGACGCGGGAACTCGACACCTAACACACTACAGCTTATAACGCAGAGCCGTGAAAATAAAAAATCCTTTTTTTTCCACAAAAATTGTTTTTTAGCCCCCAGTTTTGTATTTTCCCTAGGGTAACAGGAGAAGTTGGACCCCAAAAGTTGTTGTTTAATGTGTCCTGAGTACGCTGATACCCCATATGTTGGGGTAAACCCCTGTTTGGGCCCACGGGAGAGCTCGGAAGAGAAGGAGCACTGTTTTACTTTATCAACGCAGAATTGGCTGGAATTGAGATCGGATGCCATGTCGCGTTTGGAGAGCCCCTGATGTGCCAATTATAACTGAAACCCTAATCCAAACACATCCCTATCCCTAATCCCAACGGTAACCCTAACCACACCCCTAACCTTGACACACCCCTAACCCTAATCCCAACCCTATTCCCAACCGTAAATGTAATCCAAACCCTAACCCTAACTTTAGCCCCAACCCTAACTGTAGCCTTAACCCTAGCCCCAACCCCAGCCCTAACCCTAGCCCTAACCCTAGCCCTAACCCTAACACTAATGGGAAAATGGAAATAAATAAATTTTTTTAATTTTTCCCTAACTAAGGGGGTGATGAAGGGGGGTTTGATTTACTTTTATAGTGGGGGTTTTTAGCGGATTTTTATGATTGGCAACCGTCACACACTGAAAGACACTTTTTATTGCAAAAAATATTTTTTGCGTTACCACATTTTGAGAGCTATAATTTTTCCATATTTTGGTCCACAGAGTCATGTGAGGTCTTGTTTTTTGCGGGACAAGTTGACGTTTTTATTGGTAACATTTTCAGGCATGTGACATTTTTTGATCGCTTTTTATTCCGATTTTTGTGAGGCAGAATGACCAAAAACCAGCTATTCATGAATTTCTTTTGGGGGAGGCGTTTATACCGTTCCACGTTTGGTAAAATGGATAAAGAAGTTTTATTCTTCGGGTCAGTACGATTACAGCAATACCTCATTTATATCATTTTTTTATGTTTTGGCGCTTTTATACGATAAAAACTATTTTATAGAAAAAATAATTATTTTTGCATCGCTTTATTCTCAGGACTATAACTTATTTATTTTTTCACTGATGATGCTGAATGGTGGCTCGTTTTTTATGGGACAAGATGACGTTTTCAGCAGTACCATGGTTATTTATATCCGTCTTTTTGATCGTGTGTTATTCCACTTTTTGCTTGGCGGTATGATAATAAAGCGTTGTTTTTTGCCTTGTTTTTTTTTTTTTTTTTTTTTACAGTGTTCCCTGAAGGGGTTAACTAGTGGGACAGTTTTATAGGTCGGGTCGTTACGGACGCAGCGATACTAAATATGTGTACTTTTTTTTTTTTTTTAATTTAGATAAAGAAATGTATTTATAGGAACAAATATATATATATATATATATATATATATATATATATGAGTCAAAATTGGAACAGCATCACGTATTACCGCAGTTGTCGTGCAGCGCTTTCCCAACCAATGTTCAAATGGCTTCCAATAATAGAGATAAAAAAAGGAAAACAGCACAAAAATTAAAGAAAAACGGGCTTTAATGCCTGAATGGCGTGGCAACGTTTCGGATATGGTATCCTTTCTCAATATAATAATAATATAATATTTTTTTTTTTTAGGAATTTTTAAAAAAATTTTTTTACACATGTGAATATATTTTTTTTTACACTATAACATTGCCCCAGGAGGGGCATCATGTTATAGTGTAAGATCGCTGATCTGACACTTTGCTGTGCACTGTGTCAGATCAGCGATCTGACGTGCACTCCTGGAGGCTTCCCGGCGCCTGCTCCGAGCAGGCGCTGTGAAGCCACCTCCCTGCAGGACGTCAGCTGCGATAGTCAGTTGACACCCGGCCATGATCGGCCACGCTCCCCCCGTGAGCGCGGCCGATTGCTATGACGTACTATCCCGTCGAGGGTCAGATAGGCCCAGGTCACCTCGACGGGATAGTACATCTAAGGTCAGAGAGGGGTTAAAGTGGTGAAAAACAGATAATAGGGATGCGTGACTCCCTCTTAGGCTGCTTTCACACATCAGTTTTTTGCCATCAGTCACAATCCATCGAATTGTGAAAAAAACGGATCCGTCGCAGATTGTGAAAAACTGATGCGACAGATGTTTTTTTTTTGCCGGCTCTGACTAGCTGATCCAGCTAATTAGATCCTAAAAAAATTGGAGCATGCTGAGTTAAAAAAGGGAATCAGTCGCCGAATCCGTCACTGTCCGTTTTTTCGACGAACACACAAAAAAGTTACTATGTCTGTTTTCTCTGGGTGCCGGATAAACTATTTTCCACGGATCTGGCGAAAAGCGGATGAAACGTGAGGCCATCCCTCGCAATTAATTTGTCTTAAATGAAAAAAAAACATAAAAGAGAATGAAGCAAAAAGCAAAACATTGATAATTTCACACAAAACTCCAAAAATGGGCCAGACAAAAGTATTGGCACCCTCAGCCTAATACTTGGTTGCACAACCTTTAGCCAAAATAACTGCGACCAACCGCTTCTGGTAACCATCAATGAGTTTCTTACAATGCTCTGCTGGAATTTTAGACCATTCTTCTTTGGCAAACTGCTCCAGGTCCCTGATATTTGAAGGGTGCCTTCTCCAAACTGCCATTTTTAGATCTCTCCACAGGTGTTCTATGGGATTCAGGTCTGGACTCATTGCTGGCCACCTTAGAAGTCTCCAGTGCTTTCTCTCAAACCATTTTCTAGTGCTTTTTGAAGTGTTTTGGGTCATTGTCCTGCTGGAAGACCCATGACCTCTGAGGGAGACCCAGCTTTCTCACACTGGGCCCTACATTATGCTGCAAAATTTGTTGGTAGTCTTCAGATATGATATGTACCCTTGTACATATTTCCAATTGTCTCATTTGTAATATCCTTGTAATATTTTTATAAACACTGCCTAATCTTTCGGAGTAAAATATTTAAATTACTAGTTTTGTTCTTCCTGCTCTAAAATGTACCCTAAGTCTTCTGAAGGGAATTACGCTACTGTTTTGGGTTAGCTTCGGACCCATTTAATCAAAGCTAATGGCAGCATACCTTGTTTTGGGCTTTTGGGAGTCGTTGTAGTGACGGCGGCGTTGATAATTATTGTTCCTGCCTGAGTGGGAGTAGTTATATCGCCTCGCTGCAGTGTGCCCGATAACCAGTACCTAGCAGGCAGCCCTTCTGGCAACTAATTACTCTAGGTGCAGTACCTAATCTGAGCTGAGGGTAAGGGGGCGCCAGAGAGCTGCAAGTTTGCAAGCGGAACTGTAAAGCGGATATACATAAATCCCTGCAGTTCGTGTTATATTGCAGAGCAGTGGGATAACTAAAATAAGCCCCTGCGGTAAACTAAGAGGTCAGTAGCCTTGTGTGTGTTTTCATCACATTGTAGAAGTGGAGGGATAACTAAGATAAGCCTCCCTTCACATGTGATAGCTGTCTGTTGGCCTAAAGTCACCCCGATCCGTGACGTAGGGGTGACGGTCACGGTGTGAATCGTGACATTGATGCCTTTGCCCAAAAAGCTCTACTTTTGTCTCATCTGACCAGAGAACATTCTTCCAAAACATTTTAGGCTTTTTCAGGTAAGTTTTGGCAAACTCCAGCCTGGCTTTTTTATGTCTCGGGGTAAGAAGTGGGGTCTTCCTGGGTCTCCTACCATACAGTCCCTTTTCATTCAGACGCCGACGGATAGTACGGGTTGACACTGTTGTACCCTCGGACTGCAGGGCAGCTTGAACTTGTTTAGATGTTAGTTGAGGATCTTTATCCAACATCCGCACAATCTTGCGTTGAAATCTCTTGTCAATTTTCCTTTTCCGTCCACATCTAGGGAGGTTAGCCACAGTGACATGGGCTTTACACTTCTTGATGACACTGCGCACGGTAGACACAGGAACATTCAGGTCTTTGGAGATGGACCTGTAGCCTTGAGATTGCTCATGCTTCCTCACAATTTGGTTTCTCAAGTCCTCAGACAGTTCTTTGGTCTTCATTCCTTTCTCCATGCTCAATGTGGTACACACAAGGACACAGGACAGAGGTTGAGTCAACTTTAATCCATGTCAACTGGCTGCAAGTGTGATTCAGTTATTGCCAACACCTGTTAGGTGCCACAGGTAAGTGACAGGTGCTGTTAATTACACAAATTAGAGAAGCATCACATGATTTTTCGAAAAGTGCCAATACTTTTGTCCACCCCCTTTTTTATGTTTGGTGTGGAATTATATCCAATTTGGCTTTAGGACAATTCTTTTTGTGTTTTTTCATTGAAGACAAATTAAATGAAGATAATAATACCCAAGAATTTGTGATTGCAATCATTTTCAGGGAGAAACTGAGTATTATCTGACAGAATTGCAGGGGTGTCAGTACTTTTGGCCACAACTGTACATTAGAGTTGTCCACTCTCCCTCCCTATGTTGTTATTAATCTATGTTCTGGGTGTAAGGTAATAAATGTCATAAAAAAGTGTTAATAATGAAAAGAGATGTAGTGCAATATGTTGTTATCCATTTTGCTTGGTCCTGTTATTTATTCATTGTATGTTTTGGTAGTGCTGTCAGAAAATCTCAGCAGGCGGTGTGTGAGCAAAGTTGTTGTTTTTTTTTTTAATACCAATTCTATCCACAGTTTAGAGGGCGATGATGGAGCCAGTCTAACGATCTAGTTAGGACGACTATGTCAGGGTATAAGGCCATAGACTAAAGCCTCTCAGTAAACGATCCCTGAATATCGGGCACATCCATAGCCTTATTACTGCCCCCTGAAACATGACCACAGTCTAGGGAGAGTCATTGAGAAAAATGAGGAAACACGAACTAAAAACATTTAACTGATCAATATCGTAAAACACAAAAGTAAAACTGTGATGTATTTTATATACTAATAATACAATGATGTCGCTATTCCATGGTGTTTCACCATTCAGAGGTTCCAGGTTCAATGTCAGACACTGAGTGTTGGACACAAAAGGTAATAAGTGTTTGTAGAATAAGGTCCGGCCACCGGCCACTATCTGTATAAAGACTGAATTTTATCAGTTAACAGAATACATAGTTACGTTTGATAAATGTGAAAAAAATGTAAGTAAACCTAGAAGTATTTTTATTTTGTATTGTAATTAATAATAATCTTTATTTTTAGATAGTGCTAAATTCCCTATCAGTATGTCTTTGGAATGTGGGAGGAAACCGGAGAACCCGGAGGAAACCCACGCAAACACGGAGAGAACATACAGACTCTTTGCAGATGTTGTCCAAGGTGGGATTTGAACCCAGCGCTGCAAGGCTGCTGTGCTAACCACTGAGCCACCGTGCTGCCCATATAACTAATAATAGGATGGAAGGATAAGGGAGGGGTAAAACTAGGAACAGAACCAGTAGACACAATCATAGTCAGGGAGTCAGCCGGGGTCAGATGCCAGGTGATCAGTAGAAGAATGTGAAGGTCCTTCTATACAGGTAATTAATAATAGGATAGAAGGACAATTTTTTTTTTTGTAATTAATAATAGGATAGAAGGATAAAGGACAGAATCAGTAGAGACAATCATAGTCAGGGAGTCAGCCGGGGTCAGATGCCAGGTGATCAGTAGAAGCAGTGATGGTGGATCTGCTGGACTTCTTGTCTTTCAGATGGTTTTAGGGCAACAGGCGCAACAAGCAAATGCTCGAGCAGCCCTGGATAATCCGCGCCGGTGGGATGATAAGATCCGGCGGAAGACGGAACCTGTGAGAAGAGAAGTAAATATAATGTAAGTGATGGGACTCCATATGGCACCATACTACTGTGCGGTCACTGTGGCTGCACGGCAGAGGAATATTATCACACAGAGGTCAGGGATCATTGTCAGCCATCATACATGTGAGGTCAGGGATCATTGTCAGCCATCATACATGTGAGGTCAGGGATCATTGTCAGCCATCATACATGTGAGGTCAGGGATCATTGTCAGCCATCATACATGTGAGGTCAGGGATCATTGTCAGCCATCATACATGTGAGGTCAGGGATCATTGTCAGCCATCATACATGTGAGGTCAGGGATCATTGTCAGCCATCATACATGTGAGGTCAGGGATCATTGTCAGCCATCATACATGTGAGGTCAGGGATCATTGTCAGCCATCATACATGTGAGGTCAGGGACCATTGTCAGCCATCACACATGTGAGGTCAGGGACCATTGTCAGCCATCACACATGTGAGGTCATGGATCATTGTCAGCCATCATACATGTGAGGTCAGGGATCATTGTCAGCCATCATACATGTGAGGTCAGGGATCATTGTCAGCCATCATACATGTGAGGTCAGGGATCATTGTCAGCCATCATACATGTGAGGTCAGGGATCATTGTCAGCCATCATACATGTGAGGTCAGGGATCAATGTCAGCCATCATACATGTGAGATCAGGGATCATTGTCAGCCATCATACACGTGAGATCAGGGATCATTGTCAGCCATCATACACGTGAGGTCAGGGATCATTGTCAGCCATCATACACGTGAGGTCAGGGATCATTGTCAGCCATCATACATGTGAGGTCAGGGATCATTGTCAGCCATCATATATGTGAGGTCAGGGATCATTGTCAGCCATCATACATGTGAGGTCAGGGATCATTGTCAGCCATCATACATGTGAGATCAGGTATCATTGTCAGCCATCATACATTTGAGGTCAGGGATCATTGCCAGCCATCATACATGTGAGGTCAGGGATCATTGCCAGCCATCATACATGTGAGGTCAGGGATCATTGTCAGCCATCATACATGTGAGGTCAGGGATCATTGTCAGCCATTATACATGTGAGGTCAGGGATCATTGTCAGCCATCATACATTTGAGGTCAGGGATCATTGTCAGCCATCATACATGTGAGGTCTGGGATCATTGTCAGCCATCACACACGTGAGGTCAGGGATCATTGTCAGCCATCATACATGTGAGGTCAGGGATCATTGTCAGCCATCATACATGTGAGGTCAGGGATCATTTTCATCCATCATACATGTGAGGTCAGGGATCATTGTCAGCCATCATACACGTGAGGTCAGGGATCATTGTCAGCCATCATACACGTGAGGTCAGGGATCATTGTCAGCCATCATACATGTGAGGTCAGGGATCATTGTCAGCCATCACACACGTGAGGTCAGGGATCATTGTCAGCCATCATACATGTGAGGTCAGGGATCATTGTCAGCCATCATACATGTGAGGTCAGGGATCATTTTCATCCATCATACATGTGAGGTCAGGGATCATTGTCAGCCATCATACATGTGAGGTCAGGGATCATTGTCAGCCATCATACACGTGAGGTCAGGGATCATTGTCAGCCATCATACACGTGAGGTCAGGGATCATTGTCAGCCATCATACATGTGAGGTCAGGGATCATTGTCAGCCATCATACATGTGAGGTCAGGGATCATTGTCAGCCATCATACATGTGAGGTCAGGGATCATTGTCAGCCATCATACATGTGAGGTCAGGGATCATTGTCAGCCATCATACATGTGAGGTCAGGGATCATTGTCAGCCATCATACATGTGAGGTCAGGGATCATTGTCAGCCATCATACATGTGAGGTCAGGGATCATTGTCAGCCATCATACACGTGAGGTCAGGGATCATTGTCAGCCATCACACATGTGAGGTCAGGGATCATTGTCAGCCATCATACATGTGAGGTCAGGGATCATTGTCAGCCATCATACATGTGAGGTCAGGGATCATTGTCAGCCATCATACATGTGAGGTCAGGGATCATTGTCAGCCATCATACATGTGAGGTCAGGGATCATTGTCAGCCATCATACATGTGAGGTCAGGGATCATTGTCAGCCATCATACATGTGAGGTCAGGGATCATTGTCAGCCATCATACATGTGAGGTCAGGGATCATTGTCAGCCATCATACATGTGTGGTCAGGGATCATTGTCAGCCATCATACATGTGAGGTCAGGGATCATTGTCAGCCATCATACATGTGAGGTCAGGGATCATTGTCAGCCATCATACATGTGAGGTCAGGGATCATTGTCAGCCATCATACATGTGAGGTGAGGGATCATTATCAGCCATCATACATGTGAGGTCAGGGATCATTGTCAGCCATCATACATGTGAGGTCAGGGATCATTGTCAGCCATCATACATGTGAGGTCAGGGATCATTGTCAGCCATCATACATGTGAGGTCAGGGATCATTGTCAGCCATCATACATGTGATAATCCCATCACTGACAGATGACATCTGCTCCACATGAATTATTCTCACTGACATCACACAACATGGAGCTGATTCTCACACTTACCTCGTCTCTTTTTCCCCTTTTTTCCATTTTCTGATGTTTCTTCGTTTTTACTCAGATTTATTGGAGATTTTCTTTCCTCCTGAGCTGGAAATTCTAATCAGAAAGTAAAATAAAAACCTCAGTAATGACGTATCCTAATGGGATCTGCTTTGTCTCCTGTATATAGTAGGATTGTTCTAGTCCTGTCTCCTATAGTCCTGATAATCTGGTATCTACTGTATAATTGTCTAAGGGTCACTTCCGTCTTTCTGTCTGTCTGTAACGGAAATCCCAAGTCGCTGATTGGTTGCGGCAAAACAGCCACGACCAATCAGTGATGGGCACAGTCCGGCGGCAAAATGGCCGTTCCTTGCTCCCCGCAGTCAGTGCCCGCAGTCCATACTCCCCCCCCCAGTCAGCGCTCACACAGGGTTAATGGCAGCGTTAACGAACCGCGTTATGCCGCGGTGTAATGCACTCCGTTAACGCAGCTATTAACCCTGTGTGACCAACTTTTTACTATTGATGATGCCTATGCAGCATCAATAGTAAAAAGATCTAATGTTAAAAATAATAAAAAAAATAAAAAAAATAGTTATATACTCACCGTCCGTCGGCCCCTCGGATCCAGAATAGGCCTTTCCCTCTCCTCGCGACGCTCCGTTGACCGCTCCTTGCATTGCGATCTCGCGAGACCGCTACGTCATCATCTTGCAAGACCGCAATGCACTCTTGAGACCGGAGTGTGCGAGGAGCATCGGTAAGCGCTTCGCCTGGATCCGTGGGCCAACGGAAGGTGAGTATATAACTATTTTTTACTTTAATTCTTTTTTTAACAGGGATATGATGCCCACATTGCTATATACTATGTGGGCTGTGCAATATAGTACGTGGGCTGTGCAATATACTACGTGGGCTGTGCAATATACTACGTGGGCTGTGCTATATACTGTGTGGGCTGTGCAATACACTGCATGGGCTGTGCAATATACTACGTGGGCTGTGCAATATACTATATGGGCTGTGCAATATACTGTGTGGGCTGTGCAATATACTACGTGGGCTGTGCAATATACTAACTGGGCTGTGCAATATACTACGTGGGCTGTGCTATATACTACGTGGGCTGTGCAATACACTGCATGGGCTGTGCAATATAATGCGTGGGCTGTGCTATATACTACATGGGCTGTGCAATATACTAACTGGGCTGTTCAATATACTACGTGGGCTGTGCAATATACTAACTGGGCTGTGCAATATAGTACGTGGGCTGTGCAATATACTGCGTGGGCTGTGCTATATACTGCGTGGGCTGTGCAATACACTGCATGGGCTGTGCAATATACTATGTGGGCTGTGCAATATACTATGTGGGCTGTGCAATATACTGCGTGGGCTGTGCAATATACTGCGTGGGCTGTGCAATATACTGCGTGGGCTGTGCTATATACTGCATGGGCTGTGCAATATACTACGTGGGATGTGCAATATACTATGTGGGCTGTGCAATATACTGCGTAGGCTGTGCAATATACTGCGTGGGCTGTGCAATATACTGCGTGGGCTGTGCTATATACTACGTGGGCTGTGCAATATACTAACTGGGCTGTGCAATATACTACGTGGGCTGTGCAATGTACTATGTGGCTGTGCAAAACACTACATGGCTGTGCTATACACTACGGGGGCTGTGTTATACACTACGTGGGCTGTGTTATACACTATGTGGCCTGTGTTATACACTACGTGGCCTGTGTTATACACTACTTGGCCTGTGTTATACACTACGTGGGCTGTTATACGCTACGTGGGCTATGTTATATGCTACATGGGCTATTATAAACTATGTGGCTGTGTTATATGCTATGTGGGCTGTTATACACTCCGTGGGCTGTGTTATATACTACGTGGCTGTGCTATATACTCCGTGGGCTGTGCTATATACTCCTTGGGCTGTGCGATATACTACGTGGCTGTGCTATATACTGCGTGGCTGTGCAATATACTACGTGGCTGTGCAATATACTATGTGGCTGTGCAATATACTTCGTGGCTGTGCTATTTACTATGTGGGCTGTTATATACTACGTGGCTGTGCTACATACTATGTGGCCGGCCGCGAACAATCAGACAAGCGGAGTCCGGCCACGAATTGGCGCGGGAATAGAACCACGCTTCGCTAATTGGTCGCGGCCGGCCGAAGACTGTGTATTCAATGTATTATTCTAAAATCTTCATAAATAAACTACATACATATTCTAGAATACTCGATGCGTTAGAATCGGGCTACCATCTAGTTATATCATAATAGGGCAGAATAAGTCCTATATAATGTACATAATCCCATCTGAGGGGCATTAGATGTGTCACTGATCTAGAGCAGTAAGGGCCCTGTATGCCACCATGTGGTGCATCACTGATGATATTCTACTATAAGAGATTATGTCACCTTATGATGATGGAGGTTACTGGACGCTACAACGTATCTCACAGAATCCATGAAAGAAACTACAAAATTAGGGAACTAGAGGTACAGTATGGGCCCATGGGCAACATAATTGGGATCCATGAAACATGGATAACATAGGAGACCTATTACAGAAAAACCATGTGGATATATTTGAGCCTTGAAGTCAACATTCCCATTGTTGGTGCTGTAGACATGGACATACCTGATAGTGGGGACGAGGATGACAAGATGATAATAGCGTCGTCATCAGATTCTTTCTGCCTGTTTCGAAGAATAAAAACATGTAAATTGCAAGAAAACACAGTATAAAAGGGGTTGTCTCACTAGAAGAACATGGACTAATGGGCCTAATAAGACATATGACTGCCATAGTGGGGAAGGTCTTCTGCTCAACGCTACCTTCTATAGATTGGAGCGGAATTAAGAATGTCTGGCATGTAATAATACATCTCTCCTACAGTGTAGGCAGCATGAAAAATGCATGACCGGTCACAGGTACGCAGATATGGGCTGTTATCACGAGCGGTTTCCTCTAACCTTGGGATGGTGGATTCTGCATTTGATACTATGGTAATTATGTCCTATATTTGGTGTTGTGCACATAAATCAGCCTAGACCTCCCAATAATGACCCCATAATCTACTCACATTTCTGAAATATTTGTGCTGGATTCTTGGGTATGATCTGGAGAAGACTTGGGATTCTCATTAATCTTCATCCTGGTAACGGTGGTACAGAGCTACATGCGGAAGCAATAAGATATTAAATAATTGTATGTCTACCTTCATAGGTCTTTTATATATATTTTGGATGTATTAACACATACTTACTTTAGAAAGCCTTTCAGAAGATGATGTAAAATTTTTGAAGACAAGGCTCTCATTGTCCTCACTTATGCCCTTCTCACCCTCTGAGACTAGATGTTTTTCCATATTAGAATGGTCTGCAAGACATAGGTAATGAAGTGTTATTAGAGGTTGTCAGTATAACACAGTCACCATTTATTAATGGGAACCAATTGTCACAAAATAAGGAAGACGAGGCAAACAGATACTTAGTTTAGATGACGTCTCCTACTTACTGATAAATAGGCTGGTGTCCACATCTGATGCAAGGTGAGGAACGTACACCGGATTTTGACTTAGAAGGGTGTCAAAGTCTAAGTCATTAAGAAATGGATGACCCTTGATCTCAAAAGCTCCTCCTGGATAAAGGAAAACAAAAGTGATGCGGACATTGTCAGAGACAACTTCATATCTGAACAACGTATCTTAATTTGAACTAATTACACAACTGAGCAGACATGTAGGAAATAGAATGAAAAGTTTAGCAAAGAGAACTATAAATGGAGAAGCTGATAGAGAATTAATGTTCCTCATGGACATTAGTGATGTGTCCTCGGTGTAACAAGGGAATATTGATATTATTGTATCTGTTACCTGTCCCAAGTCTATCCACAGGATTTGTTTTCAGCAGCTGAGTGATGAGGTCCTTAGCATCGGGTGGAGGACTGTAATGATGATCCCAAATGATATTTCCTGTTATATAGAAAATTAAAGAACATAAAACCTATTTACAGGACTGTAAGATAAAGCAAAGGAAGTAACTAAACCAAGATAACCAGTAAAAGCAATGATCAGATTATTTTACTTACCAGTGACAACATTTTCATAAAACTCAGATAGGGAAGCCCCATCAAATGGTGCAATTCCCATGAAAAATTCATTTAATATGATGCCCATATCCCACCAGTCAACAGGTCTTCCATAGGCGTTCTTCAGGATGACCTCAGGGGCTGTGTAATAAGGGCTGCCACACTCCTGGAAACCAACAGAAAAAAGCAATGAGAATCGATGAAACTATTATTATGACAAGCTCTTGACATAAAATCAGAATTACAGAAGATAAAATATCAGTGGAAAAGCTCTCTAGAAATGAAGAACGTAGGGAAGACAAAATAGAGTTATGAGATTTGTACAGAACAAGCTAAGTTCCTGTAGGTAATGCTGACCTCATGGTCCTGGAACTCTCTGGAGATGTTCTCTGCTGATTGCTTGTAGGTGTTGGTGTTTGGTATCATGACACCAAGTTTTGAACATCCAAAGTCGGTAATTTTAATATGTCCAGTAGATGTTATCAGGAGGCTGTGAAAGATAAGATGATTTTAGCTTCATAGACCGTGAGATAATAAAGGATAACTCCCCCCCTTTGTTATACTACAGGTATTCACTTACTTCTGTGGCCTCAGGTCTCTGTGCACCACACCGTGACTATGCAGGTATTCCACACCAAGGACTGCTTCTGCAAAGTACAAGCGGGCCATCGGGACAGAGAAAGGACCCCTGGTGCTTAGAAGGGTCGCACAGTCTCCACCTACAGAAGAAAGGAAATATGACCGGTGAGGGGTTTATACAGCGGAGCACCATGATGTATGAAGAGAAGTGAGTGGAAACATTGGGGCAGGGGATAATATATAAAGATATAATGTACATAATATTAGTCTGAGGTCATGATGAAATTGTCGTCCAAGTAGCTCATGACATAAAGTGATCTCGTATCTGGTCTACACCTGGAGATACTGACGTTCTCAGTGCGGACATACGGGGAGATCACACACATCAATGACTTTAATAGACAACCTATAGTAAATGCTCTGTGGGAATGTAACATCCACGGGGACAAGTCTTAATGATATGAGAGGTGATAAGATGTCAGCAGACATGAGTTGAATACTACACAATGTTCGTGTCCTACCTCCCACATACTCCATGACCATACACAGGTGATATCTAGTAGGGAAGGAGCAGAGCATGGAGACCACAAAGGGACAATCTGCGAATGTTAGGATGTCCCTCTCGATATATGTCCTTTCCATTTTATTAGAAGTAGTCAGGTTCCTCTTGGCCATTTTCTTCATAGCAAAGATGTTTTGTGATCCCTTATGGCGCACTAAGCAGACGGCCCTGGAGAGAAGGAGAATCCATGGTTTATAATGAACCCTTAACAGTCTGGATATTGAAGTCATTACGTGATCATTTGTACTAATGATTAATGGCAGCAGTCCGGCCATCACTAGAAATCCACATCTAGAAATCCATGAAATAACACTACATAGATGATGGGAGGTCGCACCGCGCCCCGTCTGCCCTCACCAGGTCACATTATAGATGAGAGAATCTGCTGACATTCATCTTGGGCAGATTCGCTATAACCGACCAGTAGATACAAGTCAGTAACAATAATAATTAGTCAAAATGTAAATTGCTCCAATTGTTGTAAGAAGATGGTTTTTAGTCTTTCTCCACAGCCCAAGGCAGAATAAATAATGGAGGGACAAGAAGACGATAAAAAGTAATTAAACACATTACACCCACTTGTCTTGGTCCTTCCCCGGTCCATCACTGCAGTCCGCCATCCTCTGTCTTTGGTTGTTCTCCCTTCTGCTGCTGAGGCCAGTGATTGGACTGACATGGTCATGGTGGAGGGTGGAGATGTCATCGGCGTCAGTATCGCGTCACCCCTCACGTGACCGTGTGCAGCCAATCACTATTACCAGCTTCATAATGGGGCCCCGAAAGATCAGGAGGAAGCATAAGAACAGAGGAGGTCTAGGACCGGTGGGTGTCATGTATTCTATGATATCATCCCTTTCCTTACAGACAGATGTGTTACAGATCAGTTCGCTCTGCTGTATATAATGGAGCTGAATAGTGACATTGAGATGTGGACAGTGATGTGGACTCAGATCTTCTCCCTATGATAACACTGAATGGCAGAGCACAGAGGCCGAAGCATTGTCATAGGGAACCCTGAGAAATGGGGATTATGTTAATAGAAATCTCACCCAAAAGCACCGCTGCTGATCAGTTTGATAGTTTCATAGTCGCTTATACGCGGCTCTCCTGCCGGGATCAATGATTTAATCAAGTCCTAGAAAAGAATAAGAAATAATACTAAGATATAGAAGCTGAATACAATAATACTAAAGCAGAAACCATAATAGTATAGATAATGAAATCAGCGCCATGACCCAGTGAGTATAATGCGCCCAATATTTCAAGGACACTCCACAAATACTAACCAAAACAACAACGAAAAAAGGGCGAGTGATAGTCCTGAAGACAATTGTAACAATGTTTATTGAAAATTCATATAAAATAACAAATATAATAAAAAATCTTACAAGATGGAATGAGAAGCCAAATGAGAACAGAAATAACGACCCTCCATAATGCTAGTGAAGTGGATATGGGGAGTGAATCCTGGAGCTAGTGTGAGTATAAATCAAGTACATATCAAACAATGACGTCTACCCCATCAGTCCAGGATATTCCCCATAGTATCCCACTAGGATGGGTCGCTCAGCCAGCCCCAACGCGCGTTTTGAATGGGCTTCCTCGGGAGCTGTGGACTTGATTTTGCTGGGGTGGTTTAGTGTTCCACTACTAGTATGGGATAAGGTTTCACCTTCATAACCCGAAAATTATATCATTTGTATTCCATCCTCCCAAGAAAACCATGTCCTAAGATCTGCAATAGCACCAGCACTTTATGGTGCATGTCCTAAGATCTGCGCTAGCACCAGCACTTTATGGTGCATGTCCTAAGATTTGCACTAGCACCAGCACTTTATGGTGCATGTCCTAAGATCTGCACTAGCACCAGCACTTTATGGTGCATGTCCTAAGATCTGCACTAGCATCAGCACTTTATGGTGCATGTCCTAAGATCTGCGCTAGCACCAGCACTTTATGGTGCATGTCCTAAGATTTGCACTAGCACCAGCACTTTATGGTGCATGTCCTAAGATCTGCACTAGCACCAGCACTTTATGGTGCTTGTCCTTAGATCTGCACCAGCACTTTATGGGGGCATTTCTTTCTACTAATCTCTTCACACTAGCTCCAGGATTCACTCCCCATATCCACTTCACCAGCATTATGGAGGGTCGTTTTTTCTGTTCTCATTTGGCTTCTCATTCAATCTTGTCCTTACATGTAAGATTTTTTTATTATATACTTGTTATTTTATATGTATTTTCAATAAAAATTGTTACAATTGTCTTCAGGACTATCACTCGCCCTTTTTTTTTCGTTGTTGTCTTGGTAAGATACAGTAGATGCTGGAAAACATCTCAGGATGTAATAACTTTTCCTCCTTTATTATGTCCCAGCTAATTTAAACTGATCCGATGTAGGGGACGATACGAGCCGACGCTCTGCAGACACGGATGAAATATAAAGCGGATCCTCTATATATCGATATAATTGTAAAGTGCTGGATAAAACGCGAGATCACACAGGGCAGAACTTGCAGAGAATCTGTCAGCAGGTCTGTGCTATGTAATCTGGGAGCAGTTATGATATAGGGAAAGAGACCCTGATTCCAGCGATGTGTTACTTACTAGACTTTCTGCTGTTGCTTTAATAAAATCAGTGTTTTATCAGCCGGAGATTATCACTAGGACTATGTGTCTCATGCCATGTTGTCCTAGTACTCTGTAAACCCACCACCACGGTATAGCAGATTTCTGCCTATGCACAGTGTATACAGAAAAGCTGCCAATCAGTGGTGTGGGCGGTGTTCTACAAGGTTCAGCATTCAGAGCTCTGCTAGATCTGCAGCAGAGAAGACAGGGATATTATCACATCTGCTGACCCCAGTAAATTAAGTGATATATCGCTGGAATCAGGGTCTCTGTCCCTACATTATGCTACAGCATAAACCTGGTGACAGATTCCATTTAATATAAATGCCATTCTCTAAGACCACAGTGTCCTCTACACTTAGAACAGAGCCGTCCCATGGTTATATGGGGATAATACTGGACGGGTCACTCACACCCCATGATCTGGTGATACACAGACACCCCCATATCTCTATGATACTTACATCGGCGGATTCTTGGATCTCCGGGATCTTACAGATTCCACTGTCGGGATACGCCAGCGCTGATGGTACTAAAATAATGATAACGTGATGAGAAAATAAAATGTATTAGTCGATATCAGTCCTACATACATAATACCGTAATATAAGGGAGAAATGACAAGACGTCTGAAAATGGGATTAATACTCGTTATATGGGGACTCTACATATGAGAACGTACAGCGCACCCACAGATAAAGGTAATGTAAGTGGTGGCGGACCCCCAATCACCACATGAATGAGGAGCCCCCACCCTCACTGCACATGTGAGTGATGGGAAGAGAGCTGAAGCATAGCAGCCATATGCAAATTATCCTGGAAGTGCACTGGGGGCGTGTCACTGCACTCGGACTCCTTCGTCCCCGCCCCCAGTGCACTTCCATCCTGATTTGCATATGGCTTCTATGTTACATTTCTCCTGACTGGCACATTGGATTTCAGCAAAGAAATACTTTTTATTAAAGGGGAACGTCCTCCGCCGTCATCCCACCACTCCTGTATGTATCATGTGCTGACAGGTCCCCATTACATGGAGTAGAGAGTAAATCCACCATTATTCCCTGCTTTGTAATATCTGGATATAATGGGGGGAACGTCCTCCGCCGTCATCCCACCACTCCTGTATGTATCATGTGCTGACAGGTCCCATTACATGGAGTAGAGAGTAAATCCACCATTATTCCCTGCTGTGTAATATCTGGATATAATGGGGGGAACGTCCTCCGCCGTCATCCCACCACTCCTATATGTATCATGTGCTGACAGGTCCCCATTACATGGAGTAGAGAGTAAATCCACCATTATTCCATGCTGTGTAATATCTGAATATAATGGGGGGAACGTCCTCCGCCATCATCCCACCACTCCTATATGTATCATGTGCTGACAGGTCCCCATTACATGGAGTAGAGAGTAAATCCACCATTATTCCCTGCTGTGTAATGTCTGGATATAATGGGGGGAACGTCCTCCGCCGTCATCCCACCACTCCTATATGTATCATGTGCTGACAGGTCCCCATTACATGGAGTAGAGAGTAAATCCACCATTATTCCCTGCTTTGTAATATCTGGATATAATGGGGGGAACGTCCTCCGCCGTCATCCCACCACTCCTATATGTATCATGTGCTGACAGGTCCCATTACATGGAGTAGAGAGTAAATCCGCCATTATTCCCAGCTGTGTAATATCTGGATATAATGGGGGGAACGTCCTCCGCCGTCATCCCACCACTCCTATATGTATCATGTGCTGACAGGTCCCCATTACATGGAGTAGAGAGTAAATTCGCCATTATTCCCTGCTGTGTAATATCTGGATATAATGGGGGGAACGTCCTCTACTGTCATCCCACCACTCCTATATGTATCATGTGCTGACAGGTCCCCATTACATGGAGTAGAGAGTAAATCCACCATTATTCCCTGCTGTGTAATATCTGGATATAATGGGGGGAACGTCCTACGCCGTCATCCCACCACTCCTATATGTATTATGTGCTGACAGGTCCCCATTACATGGAGTAGAGAGTAAATCCACCATTATTCCCAGCTGTATAATATCTGCATATAATGGGGGGAACGTCCTCCGCCATCATCCCACCACTCCTATATGTATCATGTGCTGACAGGTCCCCATTACATGGAGTAGAGAGTAAATCCGCCATTATTCCCTGCTGTGTAATATCTGGATATAATGGGGGGAACGTCCTCCACCGTCATCCCACCACTCCTATATGTATCATGTGCTGACAGGTCCCCATTACATGGAGTAGAGAGTAAATCCACCATTATTCCCAGCTGTATAATATCTGCATATAATGGGGGGAACGTCCTCCGCCATCATCCCACCACTCCTATATGTATCATGTGCTGACAGGTCCCCATTACATGGAGTAGAGAGTAAATCCACCATTATTCCCTGCTGTGTAATGTCTGGATATAATGGGGGAACGTCCTCCGCCGTCATCCCACCACTCCTATATGTATCATGTGCTGACAGGTCCCCATTACATGGAGTAGAGAGTAAATCCACCATTATTCCCAGCTGTGTAATATCTGGATATAATGGGGGGAACGTCCTCCACCGTCATCCCACCACTCCTATATGTATCATGTGCTGACAGGTCCCCATTACATGGAGTAGAGAGTAAATCCGCCATTATTCCCTGCTGTGTAATATCTGGATGTAATGGGGGGAACGTCCTCTGCCGTCATCCCACCACTCCTATACCTGTATGTATCATGTGCTGACAGGTCCCCATTACATGGAGTAGAGAGTAAATCCGCCATTATTCCCTGCTGTGTAATATCTGGATATAATGGGGGGAACGTCCTCTGCCGTCATCCCACCACTCCTATATGTATCATGTGCTGACAGGTCCCCATTACATGGAGTAGAGAGTAAATCCACCATTATTCCCTGCTGTGTAATATCGGGATATAATGGGGGGAACGTCCTCCGCCGTCATCCCACCACTCCTATATGTATCATGTGCTGACAGGTCCCATTACATGGAGTAGAGAGTAAATCCGCCATTATTCTCTGCTGTGTAATATCTGGATATAATGGGGGGAACGTCCTCCGCCGTCATCCCACCACTCCTATATGTATCATGTGCGGAAAGGTCCCCATTACATGGAGTAGAGAGTAAATCCGCCATTATTCCCTGCTGTGTAATATCTGGATATAATGGGGGGAACATCCTCCGCCGTCATCCCACCACTCCTATATGTATCATGTGCTGACAGGTCCCCATTACATGGAGTAGAGAGTAAATCCATCATTATTCCCAGCTGTGTAATATCTGGATATAATGGGGGGAACGTCCTCCGCCATCATCCCACCACTCCTATATGTATCATGTGCTGACAGGTCCCCATTACATGGAGTAGATGGTAAATCCACCATTATTCCCTGCTGTGTAATGTCTGGATATAATGGGGGGAACGTCCTCCGCCGTCATCCCACCACTCCTATATGTATCATGTGCTGACAGGTCCCCATTACATGGAGTAGAGAGTAAATCCACCATTATTCCCAGCTGTGTAATATCTGGATATAATGGGGGGAACGTCCTCCGCCGTCATCCCACCACTCCTATATGTATCATGTGCTGACAGGTCCCCATTACATGGAGTAGAGAGTAAATCCACCATTATTCCCAGCTGTGTAATATCTGGATATAATGGGGGGAACGTCCTCTGCCGTCACCCCACAACTCCTATATGTATCATGTGCTGACAGGTCCCATTACATGGAGTAGAGAGTAAATCCACCATTATTCCATGCTGTGTAATATCTGGATATAATGGGGGGAACGTCCTCCGCCGTCATCCCACCACTCCTATATGTATCATGTAATGACAGGTCCCCAATACATGGAGTAGAGAGTAAATCCGCCATTATTCCCTGCTGTGTAATATCTGGATATAATGGGGGGAACGTCCTCCGCCGTCATCCCACCACTCCTATATGTATCATGTGCTGACAGGTCCCCATTACATGGAGTACAGAGTAAATCCACCATTATTCCCTGCTGTGTAATATCTGGATATAATGGGGGGAACGTCCTCCGCCGTCATCCCACCACTCCTATATGTATCATGTGCTGACAGGTCCCCATTACATGGAGTAGAGAGTAAATCCGCCATTATTCCCTGCTGTGTAATATCTGGATATAATGGGGGGAACGTCCTCCGCCGTCATCCCACCACTCCTATATGTATAATGTGCTGACAGGTCCCCATTACATGGAGTAGAGAGTAAATCCGCCATTATTCCCTGCTGTGTAATATCTGGATTTAATGGGGGGACCGTCCTCTGACGTCATCCCACCACTCCTATATGTATCATGTGCTGACAGGTCCCCATTACATGGAGTAGAGAGTAAATCCGCCATTATTCCCTGCTGTATAATATCTGAATATAATGGGGGGAACGTCCTCCGCCGTCATCCCTCCACTCCTATATGTATCATGTGCTGACAGGTCCCATTCCATGGAGTAGAGAGTAAATCCGCCATTAATCCCTGCTGTGTAATATCTGGATATAATGGGGGGAACGTCGTCCGCCGTCATCCCACCACGCCTATATGTATCATGTGCTGACAGGTCCCATTACATGGAGTAGAGAGTAAATCCACCATTATTCCCTGCTGTGTAATATCTGGATTTAATGGGGGGACCGTCCTCTGCTGTCATCCCACCACTCCTATATGTATCATGTGCTGACAGGTCCCATTACATGGAGTAGAGAGCAAATCCGCCATTATTCCCTGCTGTGTAATATCTGGATATAATGGGGGGAACGTCCTCCGCCGTCATCCCTCCACTCCTATATGTATCATGTGCTGACAGGTCCCCATTACATGGAGTAGAGAGTAAATCCGCCATTATTCCCTGCTGTGTAATATCTGGATATAATGGGGGGAACGTCCTCTGCCGTCATCCCTCCACTCCTATATGTATCATGTGCTGACAGGTCACCATTACATGGAGTAGAGTGTAAATCCGCCATTATTTCCAGCTGTGTAATATCTGGATATAATGGGGGGAACGTCCCACGCCGTCATCCCATTACTCCTATATGTATCATGTGCTGACAGGTCCCCATTACATGGAATAGAGAGTAAATCCGCCATTATTCCCTGCTGTGTAATATCTGGATATAATGGGGGGAACGTCCTCCGCCGTCATCCCACCACTCCTATATGTATCATGTGCTGACAGGTCCCCATTACATGGAGTAGAGAGTAAATCCGCCATTATTCCCTGCTGTGTAATATCTGGATATAATGGGGGGAACGTCCTCCGCCGTCATCCCACCACTCCTATATGTATCATGTGGTGACAGGTCCCCATTACATGGAGTAGAGAGTAAATCCGCCATTATTCCCTGCTGTGTAATATCTGGATATAATGGGGGGAACTTCCTCCGCCGTCATCCCACCACTCCTATATGTATCATGTGCTGACAGGTCCCCATTACATGGAGTAAAGAGTAAATCCGCCATTATTCCCTGCTGTGTAATATCTGGATATAATGGGGGGAACGTCCTCCGCCGTCATCCCACCACTCCTATATGTATCATGTGCTGACAGGTCCCCATTACATGGAGTAAAGAGTAAATCCGCCATTATTCCCTGCTGTGTAATGTCTGGGTATAATGGGGGGAACGTCCTCTGCCATCATCCCACCACTCCTATATGTATCATGTGCTGACAGGTCCCCATTACATGGAGTAGAGAGTAAATCCACCATTATTCCCTGCTGTGTAATATCTGGATATAATGGGGGGAACTTCCTCCGCCGTCATCCCACCACTCCTATATGTATCATGTGCTGACAGGTCCCCATTACATGGAGTAAAGAGTAAATCCGCCATTATTCCCTGCTGTGTAATATCTGGATATAATGGGGGGAACGTCCTCCGCCGTCATCCCACCACTCCTATATGTATCATGTGCTGACAGGTCCCCATTACATGGAGTAAAGAGTAAATCCGCCATTATTCCCTGCTGTGTAATGTCTGGGTATAATGGGGGGATCGTCCTCCGCTGTCATCCCACCACTCCTATATGTATCATGTGCTGACAGGTCCCCATTACATGGAGTAAAGAGTAAATCCGCCATTATTCCCTGCTGTGTAATATCTGGATATAATGGGGTGAACGTCCTCCGCCGTCATCCCACCACTCCTATATGTATCATGTGCTGACAGGTCCCCATTACATGGAGTAGAGAGTAAATCCGCCATTATGCCCAGCTGCGTAATATCTGGATATAATGGGGGGAACGTCCTCCGCCGTCATCCCACCACTCCTATATGTATCATGTGCTGACAGGTCCCCATTACATGGAGTAAAGAGTAAATCCGCCATTATTCCCAGCTGTGTAATATCTGGATATAATGGGGGGAACGTCCTCCGCCGTCATCCCACCACTCCTATATGTATCATGTGCTGACAAGTCCCCATTACATGGAGTAGAGAGTAAATCCGCCATTATTCCCTGCTGTGTAATGTCTGGATATAATGGGGGGAACATCCTCTGCCATCATCCCACCACTCCTATATGTATCATGTGCTGACAGGTCCCCATTACATGGAGTAGAGAGTAAATCCGCCATTATTCCCTGCTGTGTAATATCTGGATATAATGGGGGGAACGTCCCACGCCGTCATCCCATTACTCCTATATGTATCATGTGCTGACAGGTCCCCATTACATGGAGTAAAGAGTAAATCCGCCATTATTCCCTGCTGTGTAATATCTGGATATAATGGGGGGAACGTCCTCCGCCGTCATCCCACCACTCCTATATGTATCATGTGCTGACAGGTCACCATTACATGGAGTAGAGTGTAAATCCGCCATTATTTCCAGCTGTGTAATATCTGGATATAATGGGGGGAACGTCCTCCGCCGTCATCCCACCACTCCTATATGTATCATGTGCTGACAGGTCCCCATTACATGGAGTAAAGAGTAAATCCGCCATTATTCCCAGCTGAGTAATATCTGGATATAATGGGGGGAACGTCCTCCGCCGTCATCCCACCACTCCTATATGTATCATGTGCTGACAGGTCCCCATTACATGGAGTAGAGAGTAAATCCGCCATTATTCCCTGCTGTGTAATGTCTGAATATAATGGGGGGAACGTCCTCTGCCATCATCCCACCACTCCTATATGTATCATGTGCTGACAGGTCCCCATTACATGGAGTAGAGAGTAAATCCGCTATTATTCCCTGCTGTGTAATGTCTGAATATAATGGGGGGAACGTCCTCTGCCATCATCCCACCACTCCTATATGTATCATGTGCTGACAGGTCCCCATTACATGGAGTAGAGAGTAAATCCGCCATTATTCCCTGCTGTGTAATATCTGGATATAATGGGGGGAACGTCCTCCGCCGTCATCCCACCACTCCTATATGTATCATGTGCTGACAGGTCCCCATTACATGGAGTAAAGAGTAAATCCGCCATTATTCCCTGCTGTGTAATATCTGGATATAATGGGGGGAACGTCCTCCGCCGTCATCCCACCACTCCTATATGTATCATGTGCTGACAGGTCCCCATTACATGGAGTAAAGAGTAAATCCGCCATTATTCCCTGCTGTGTAATGTCTGGGTATAATGGGGGGATCGTCCTCCGCTGTCATCCCACCACTCCTATATGTATCATGTGCTGACAGGTCCCCATTACATGGAGTAGAGAGTAAATCCACCATTATTCCCTGCTGTGTAATATCTGGATATAATGGGGGGGAACGTCCTCCACCGTCATCCCTCCACTCCTATATGTATCATGTGCTGACAGGTCCCCATTACATGGAGTAAAGAGTAAATCCGCCATTATTCCCTGCTGTGTAATGTCTGGGTATAATGGGGGGATCGTCCTCCGCTGTCATCCCACCACTCCTATATGTATCATGTGCTGACAGGTCCCCATTACATGGAGTAGAGAGTAAATCCGCCATTATTCCCTGCTGTGTAATATCTGGATATAATGGGGGGAACGTCCTCCGCCGTCATCCCTCCACTCCTATATGTATCATGTGCTGACAGGTCCCCATTACATGGAGTAGAGAGTAAATCCGCCATTATTCCCTGCTGTGTAATGTCTGGGTATAATGGGGGGATCGTCCTCCGCTGTCATCCCACCACTCCTATATGTATCATGTGCTGACAAGTCCCCATTACATGGAGTAGAGAGTAAATCCGCCATTATTCCCTGCTGTGTAATGTCTGGATATAATGGGGGGAACATCCTCTGCCATCATCCCACCACTCCTATATGTATCATGTGCTGACAGGTCCCCATTACATGGAGTAGAGAGTAAATCCGCCATTATTCCCTGCTGTGTAATATCTGGATATAATGGGGGGAACGTCCCACGCCGTCATCCCATTACTCCTATATGTATCATGTGCTGACAGGTCCCCATTACATGGAGTAAAGAGTAAATCCGCCATTATTCCCTGCTGTGTAATATCTGGATATAATGGGGGGAACGTCCTCCGCCGTCATCCCACCACTCCTATATGTATCATGTGCTGACAGGTCACCATTACATGGAGTAGAGTGTAAATCCGCCATTATTTCCAGCTGTGTAATATCTGGATATAATGGGGGGAACGTCCTCCGCCGTCATCCCACCACTCCTATATGTATCATGTGCTGACAGGTCCCCATTACATGGAGTAAAGAGTAAATCCGCCATTATTCCCAGCTGAGTAATATCTGGATATAATGGGGGGAACGTCCTCCGCCGTCATCCCACCACTCCTATATGTATCATGTGCTGACAGGTCCCCATTACATGGAGTAGAGAGTAAATCCGCCATTATTCCCTGCTGTGTAATGTCTGAATATAATGGGGGGAACGTCCTCTGCCATCATCCCACCACTCCTATATGTATCATGTGCTGACAGGTCCCCATTACATGGAGTAGAGAGTAAATCCGCTATTATTCCCTGCTGTGTAATGTCTGAATATAATGGGGGGAACGTCCTCTGCCATCATCCCACCACTCCTATATGTATCATGTGCTGACAGGTCCCCATTACATGGAGTAGAGAGTAAATCCGCCATTATTCCCTGCTGTGTAATATCTGGATATAATGGGGGGAACGTCCTCCGCCGTCATCCCACCACTCCTATATGTATCATGTGCTGACAGGTCCCCATTACATGGAGTAAAGAGTAAATCCGCCATTATTCCCTGCTGTGTAATATCTGGATATAATGGGGGGAACGTCCTCCGCCGTCATCCCACCACTCCTATATGTATCATGTGCTGACAGGTCCCCATTACATGGAGTAAAGAGTAAATCCGCCATTATTCCCTGCTGTGTAATGTCTGGGTATAATGGGGGGATCGTCCTCCGCTGTCATCCCACCACTCCTATATGTATCATGTGCTGACAGGTCCCCATTACATGGAGTAGAGAGTAAATCCACCATTATTCCCTGCTGTGTAATATCTGGATATAATGGGGGGGAACGTCCTCCACCGTCATCCCTCCACTCCTATATGTATCATGTGCTGACAGGTCCCCATTACATGGAGTAAAGAGTAAATCCGCCATTATTCCCTGCTGTGTAATGTCTGGGTATAATGGGGGGATCGTCCTCCGCTGTCATCCCACCACTCCTATATGTATCATGTGCTGACAGGTCCCCATTACATGGAGTAGAGAGTAAATCCGCCATTATTCCCTGCTGTGTAATATCTGGATATAATGGGGGGAACGTCCTCCGCCGTCATCCCTCCACTCCTATATGTATCATGTGCTGACAGGTCCCCATTACATGGAGTAAAGAGTAAATCCGCCATTATTCCCTGCTGTGTAATATCTGGATATAATGGGGTGAACGTCCTCCGCCGTCATCCCACCACTCCTATATGTATCATGTGCTGACAGGTCCCCATTACATGGAGTAGAGAGTAAATCCGCCATTATGCCCAGCTGCGTAATATCTGGATATAATGGGGGGAACGTCCTCCGCCGTCATCCCACCACTCCTATATGTATCATGTGCTGACAGGTCCCCATTACATGGAGTAAAGAGTAAATCCGCCATTATTCCCAGCTGTGTAATATCTGGATATAATGGGGGGAACGTCCTCCGCCGTCATCCCACCACTCCTATATGTATCATGTGCTGACAAGTCCCCATTACATGGAGTAGAGAGTAAATCCGCCATTATTCCCTGCTGTGTAATGTCTGGATATAATGGGGGGAACATCCTCTGCCATCATCCCACCACTCCTATATGTATCATGTGCTGACAGGTCCCCATTACATGGAGTAGAGAGTAAATCCGCCATTATTCCCTGCTGTGTAATATCTGGATATAATGGGGGGAATGTCCTCTGCCGTCATCCCACCACTCCTATATGTATCATGTGCTGACAGATCCCATTACATGGAGTAGAGAGTAAATCCACCATTATTCCCTGCTGTGTAATATCTGGATATAATGGGGGGAACGTCCTCCGCCGTCATCCCTCCACTCCTATATGTATCATGTGCTGACAGGTCCCATTACATGGAGTAGAGAGTAAATCCGCCATTATTCCCTGCTGGGTAATATCTGGATATAATGGGGGGAACGTTCCACTCCGTCATCCCACCACTCCTATATGTATCATGTGCTGACAGGTCCCCATTACATGGAGTAGAGAGTAAATCCACCATTATTCCCTGCTGTGTAATATCTGGGTATAATGGGGGGAACGTCCTCTGCCATCATCCCACCACTCCTATATGTATTATGTGCTGACAGGTCCCATTTCACGGAGTAGAGAGTAAATCCACCATTATTCCCTGCTGCGTAATATCTGGAGATTCCTTGTAGACGGTCATGTGATCAGCTCACCTGCAATCAGATCGCTGCTCGGCTCCAGCTGACTCCTATTAGAGTCAGGGATTTCCGGGGTCACATTCTCCCCATATTCGTCGTCGCCTTCTGGTGTTTCCTAATAGATATAATAGAGATAATTAATATGTGGAAGATTTCACTAAATCCCCAAATCCATCAATCAGGATGGATGAAACCAACATTTACTGATGCACCAATTGATGGCTCCTTACCGGAAGGGTCCAACTGGCCCTCCAGAGAACTGGAGGATTCTCCAGGGGGCCCAGGCATTGACACCTGCTGGCATACAGGGCAGGCAGCTGCCTAGGGCTCCTGCTGCTCCAGGGGCCCTAGCCAGTGGCGTATTGCTAGAAGCGGCAGACCATGCAGCTGCTATGGGGCCCGTGAGTCAGGGGTACCCGCCTGATGCCAGCGGAGCAGCAGTGGGTGACAGGCTGCTGCAGCTAAAGCCTGTCCCCGCTGCTAAAAAGAAATGAATCTTCTCTCAACACCACACCCCCATGGGCGTGGAGAGCGGTGAATATTAATTTCACTTTAATAGCGGGCAGTGTTAGCCACAGGCTGAGTCTAACACTGCCCCCTATCATGGCTGGCAGACCAGGGCCCCCGCTCACCCAGGGGCCCCAGCCCAAGCGGCCACTATGGGGCCTGTAAGTCAGGGGGGCCTAATGCCAGCACTCCTCCCCAGTGTGCACCACATTCAACTGTATCGGCATCACAGATGAAAGCAATAATGGAGGAGAGAGCATCAGACGACGCTCCATCTCCCATCATTCCCCTCTGCCTCTGACACTGAAGGTGTGTGATGACGTCACTTCATCGCGTACCCGCTGTGTGTTGGGCAAATGGCAGTGCAGCTGCTGATACCGGAGCAGAGCCGGGATCAGTGGGGAACAAGGAGGAGAGGTGAGGATTGTGTTTGTTTTTATATATATATATATATATATATATATATATATGTCAGTGAGTGAGTCCTGGTGGCCATAATACTGTAGGACTGTGGAGCTACATTCAATTTGGGAATGCATTATACTCTATGAGGGTCTACATTAAATTCTATGGGGGGCTGCATTATATTCTGTGGGGGGCTGCATTATACCCTAAGAGGGGGGCTGCATTATACCCTATGAGGGAGGGCTACAGTATACCCTATGAGGGGGGCTGCATTATAACCTATTAGGGGGACTGCATTATACCCTATGAGGGGGGCTGCATTATACCATATAAGGGGAGCTGCATTATACCCTATGAGTGGGCTGCATTATATCCTATGAAGGGGCCTGCATTATAACCTATGAGGGGGCTGCATTATACCCTATGAGGGGGCTACATTATAACCTATGAGGGGCGCTGAAGTATACCCTATGAGGGAGAGTTGCATTATACCCTATGAGGGAGGGCTGCATTATACCCTATGAGGGGGGCTGCATTATACCCCATGAGTGGGCTGCATTATACCCTATGAGGGGGCTACATTATACTCTATGAGGGGGGCTGCATTATACCCTATAGGGAGGCTGCATTATTCCCTATGAGGGGGCTGCATTATACCCTATGAGGTAGGGCTACATTATACCATATGAGGGAGGGCTGCATTATACCTTATAAGGGAGGATTGCATTATACCATTTGGGGAGGGCTACATTATACTCTATGAGGGTGGCTGCATTATACCATATGAAGGGGTGCTGCATTATACCCTATGAGGGGTGCTGCATTATACCCTAGGAGGGGGACTGCATTATACCCCATGAGTGGACTGCATTAAACCCTATGAGGGGTGCTGCATTATACTCTGAGGGGGCTACATTATATTCTATGGGAGGCTTCATTATACCCTATGAGGGAGCTACATTATATTCTTTGAGGTGCTAAACTATATTCTATGGGGGGGCTACATTATATTCTATGGGGGGCTGCATTATATTCTATAAGGGGGGCTGCATTATATTCTATGAGGGGGCTACATTAAATTCTATGAGGGGGGCTACATTATATTCTATGGGGGCTGCATTATATTCTATGGGGGGGGCTGCATTATATTCTATGAGGGGGCTACATTAAATTCTATGAGGGGGCTACATTATATTCTATGAGGGGGCTGCTTTATATTCTATGACGGGGGCTGCATTATATTCTATGAGGGGGCTACTTTTTATTCTATGAGGGGGCTATATTATATTCTATGAGGGGGCTACATTAAATTCTATGAGGGGGCTACTTTTTATTCTATGAGGGGGCTACATTATATTCTATGAGGAGGCTATATTAAATTCTGTGAGGGGGCTACATTATATTCTATGAGGGGACTACATTAAATTCTATGAGGGGGCTACTTTTTATTCTATGAGGGGGCTACATTATATTCTATGAGGGGGCTACATTAAATTCTATGAGGGGGCTACTTTTTATTCTATGAGGGGCCTACTTTATATTCTATGATGGGGCTACTCCAACCAGTGCTATATAATTAAGAAGTGTACTATCTTATATGATACCCTGATATTAGTATTTTACCCCACAATTGGTGGTCTTGTATTTATTTCTTTGTAGCTACATAGTGGGCCCCAAGAATGATTTTCTCTGGTGGGCCCAAGGTGCTCCAGTCCGACGCTGCTTACCTGGCGGTCCGACGAGCGGTCCGGAAGTTCTAGTACACGGAGGATTTTTTCGGCCAGTTCTGTAATATAAGCCAAGTCTCCAGATTGAGACTTTTTTTCGGCCTATAAAGAAGAAAAGAAACAAAAAAGAACAATCTGAGATGATTGGCGGCCATTGTATGTGTCATCTGCTCCTCTCTGCAGATACACTGACTCCATACAGGATTTGGGGACTCGTCGTGTTTTATATGGGAGGAAAGAAGAAGCTTCTGTCCCACCATTATTATCTCTGAGTACAGAGAAGTTGTGTGCGGAGCGTCCGCCACTTACCTGCTGTAGTAAAGTCTTGATGTTGTGACATAAATCTGTCAGATACTCTGACGTCAGTTGATCTTGTCGGTGTTTAGTCAGGCAATCCTTTACTAGCTGCACCACCAGCCGGTGAGTGAAGCAGAGGATGCCATCGGGTGGTAGAAGCGCAATGTTAGGGCGATGGAAGATAAGAACCTCCAATAGCGCTTGTACCTGAAAATCATTCAGATGTAATTCAGCCATAGTGAGAAATTGCAAATGCTCTCCGTCACTATAGAACCAAAAATGGCACCCGGAACCCTGCGCGGCTTCTATTTATAGGGGCTGTGATGTCACAATGGCCGACAATCACCAGTGATGTCATCCTGGCCGACAATCACCAGTGATGTCATCACGGAATCTTGTGATAGAATTTTCCAGCATCGGCTCTGCACAGATACTTGCTGCCCGGCAATATTTCGGGTTTGCTCACACTTGTGTACCAATAATCCAGGAGAGTGGGGCGAGGTTTTCTCACTTGTCCTCCGTGTTCTGTCCGTGTAGAATCCGTCCTGTTATTCCGCAGCTATTAATCTTTTACACGACCATTTACAGGCTTCTTTGCTACAGAAATGGAATGTATCTGTAAAAACCGCTGGTCCCTCTGATGCTCCATAAGGCGTGCGACTGTTTCCTGCCAGTGTCCGATTTTGGACTGTAATCACAGAATGCTGCAGTTTTTTTCCTCACACCGAATATACGTTTTGCTGTTTTTACCGGCGTTTTTTATCATTCACTTGAATGGGTGAAATACGCTGCAAAACTGAGAGACTTGACAAAGTGCTGCTTTAAAGAAAAAGCTGAGATTTCAGAAATCCCTGCAGCGTCTCGAGCATACTTTTATGGCACGCCGAAATGTTGGATTAGCACTCGAGCATGCTGAGTTAACACCTCATCAGAGCACGCTCGCTCACCACTAATCCTCCATCATAGGAATGGAAATACTGGATATGTTTATTACCTCACGGGTCTTTTTTCTTCTCCATAGATCATTTAACTCCTTAGTTGCAGAGTTTACTATTAACAACTGTGAAAAATATTGAAGAGGTAATCATCAATGACCCAAGTAATCAATCATTAAAAATCATGACATCGTTAACATTAATCTTTTTGTCTTTGGAAAGTTTCATCCTTTACTTAAATTGTGAAATGCCCCTCTTTTATGTCCCCATAGTGAGCACAATGTATGAAGTCAATGAGAAAGCAGTAATTATATATATATATATATACACTATTTGTAAAAAATTGCTTTAATTTCTATATATGTACAGGTGCTTCTCACAAAATTAGAATATCATCAAAAAGTTAACTACATCACACACAGAGTCATTACACACAGAGTAATCTATTTCATGTGTTTATTTCTGTTAATGTTGATGATTATGGCTTACAGCCAATGAAATCCCAAAAGTCATTATCTCAGTAAATTAGAATACTTTATATCACCAGCTTGAAAAATGATTGTAAAATCCGAAATGTTGTCCTACTGAAATGTATGTTCAGTAAATGCCCTCAATACTTGGTCCTTTTCCATCAATTACTGCATCAATGTGGCGTGGCATTGAGGCGATCAGCCTGCGGCACTGCTGAGGGGTTATGGAAGCCCAGGTTGCTTTGATAGCAGCCTTCAGCTCATCTGCATTGTTGGGTCTGGTGTCTCTCACCTTCCTCTTGACAATACTCCATAGATTCTCTATGAGGTTAAGGTCAGGCGAGTTTGCTGCTAATCAAGCCCAGTGATACTGTTGACTGTAAACCCGGTATTGGTACTTTTGGCAGTGTGGACAGCAGCAGTCCGCTCCTTGTGAATCTCCCCCAATTTCTGAATGGCCTTTTCTTTTTTTTTTAATATAAATTTTTATTGAAAATTTGCATTTACAACCATATGAAACAACAATCCATTGGCATCAATCATAGGATTTAGACATTGTACATTGTACTTGTAAAGGTTACCGATTAAGAATATCTTCTTTTGGAGATAACGAAGGTAATCTTAGCCAATATTATAACGTCTATATGGGATAGCGGAGAGAATTGTCAAAAATACAAAAACAAACAAAGAAATAAAAGATGAAGGGAAGGGGGAAAGGGAGGGAGGAGAGTAAGAAAAGGAGCAGGGAGCCTTCACCGAGTCGCCTAACCCATTCCAACCGGCAGTCTAGCCCGCCTTCCCATTATCCAGTAAAGTAGTAAAACATCTAACGCTAATCATGGCAAGAGCAATCCTCTGGTAATTGTAGTGGACCCAGATTATTCTTCAATTTTTCCAAGAGGAACCATCTAGTGGAAGAGAAGGGAGTTATCATCTTCCGCCTTGCATCGGCCCCGCACGTTTTCCAAGAAACTGTCTCCATTTTTTAAGAAATTTGCCGCTTGTACCTCCTTATTTGTGAGTGCGTCCCCTTGCTCCACCGCCATGTAATGATGCAGTCGAGCTATTAAATCTGACAACTGAGGGGTAGACGATGATAAGTATAGTATGTATTAGTATTGGGGGACCCCTCCCTCCGCAACTCTCGCCACTCATATTCTCCCAATAATGTAAGATCGCCATTGTCACATTACTCCAAAGGCTGGTAATCCAGAAACTAGGCCCCAAAACGGGACTATGTAACCGCAGGACCATAGGCCATGTAATAAATCAGAGCTAGGTTGCTGACATCTAGGGCAGGCTGTAAGTCTGTTAGGTCTTATATCTGGTTTATGAATATTAAAAGCAGAGATTGCTCCATGCATCATTTTAAATTGAGTTTCCCTCCAATTTTCATTTATTATGTTTTAGTGTATATACCCTGTAACATTATACTTTTCCAGAAAGGCATCCAGTCCCCTCTTAAATTTAAGTAATGAATCACTCATTACAACATCATTTGGCAGAGAGTTCCATAGTCTCACTGCTCTTACAGTAAAGAATCCGCGTCTGTTATTATGCCTAAACCTTTTTTCCTCCAGACGTAGAGGATGCCCCCTTGTCCCTGTTTCAGGTCTATGATTAAAAAGATCATCAGAAAGGTCTTTGTACTGTCCCCTCATATATTTATACATTAAAATAAGATCTCCCCTTAGTCTTCGTTTTTCCAAACTAATTAGCCCCAAGTGTAATAACCTATCTTGTATTGCAGACCCCCAAGTCCTCTAATAACCTTGGTCGCTCTTCTCTGCACCCGCTCCAGTTCAGCTATGTCTTTCTTATACACCGGAGACCAGAACTGTGCACAGTATTCTAAGTGTGGTCACACTATTGACTTGTATAGAGGTAAAATTATGTTCTCCTCATGAGCATCTATGCCTCTTTTAATGCATCCCATTATATTATTTGCCCTTGTAGCAGCTGCCTGACACTGGCCACTGAACATGAGTTTTTCATCCACCCATACTCCCAGGTCTTTTTCATTGATGGTTTTGCCCAGAGTTTTAGAATTAAGCACATAGTTATTCATCTTATTTCTTCTACCCAAGTGCATGACCTTACATTTATCCCCATTAAAGCTCATTTGCCATTTATCAGCCCAAGTTTCAAGTTTAAAAAAATCATCCTGTAATATAAAATTTTCCTCCTCAGTATTGATTACCCTGCAGAGTTTAGTGTCATCTGCAAATATTGAAATTCTGCTCTTTATGCCCCCTACAAGATCATTAATAAATATGTTAAAAAGAAGAGGTCCCAATACTGACCCCTGTGGTACCCCACTGCTAACCACGACCCAGTCCGAGTGTGCTCCATTAATAACCACCCTTTGTTTCCTATCCCTGAGCCAGCTCTTAATTGTAGCTAGAGGCAGAAAATGCCATCCTTGAAGTCTTGAATCCACGAACTCTGCATTTGGTTTTGAGATACGTAAGTCCCGGAACAAGTCATTCATTTCTGGCTGTGTTAGAACATGAGGCTCACCAGACATACATGGCTCAGAGTTTGAATCAGCGTTGTTTCCCGTCTCTGACCCATGGACTGCAACATCTTTGTTGGCTGCCTGCTCTAGGCTCCATGACTCTAGTGGCTTTGATACTGGAAGAGCATCTGTTGTGAATTCTGCTTTTGGGTTCCCTCCAGTGGTTGTAGGTGGGAATGCAGTTGTCCCTCAGTTGCAGTCCTGGCCAGGTGTATCTGCTGATTGCAGTTCTAACTGGGATATTTAGGTGTGCAGGATTCTTGAGTCCTTGCCAGTTGCCCATGGTTCTGGGAGGTTTTGGATCTTTGTCTGGTTCCTCCTGCCTTGCTGCCAATTCAGCAAAGATAAGTGTTTGGTGTTTGTTTCTGTGGCACACATGCTGTGTGCTTAATAATTCTGTGCTATTCATTTGTTTTCTCTTGTCCAGCTTAGACTGTGTCAGTGTTTTCTCAGTCTTGTTGGATTCTCTGGAGTTGCAGATATACGCTCCACATCTTTAGTTAGATGGTGGAATTTTTTGTATTTTCTGCTGTGGATATTTTTGGAAGGGTTTTAATACTGACCGCTTAGGATTCTGTCCTATCCTTTCCTATTTTAGCTAGAGTGGCCTCTTTTGCTAAATCCTGTTTCCTGCCTGCGTGTGTCTTTTCCTCTACTACTCACAGTCAATATTTGTGGGGGGCTGCCTATCCTTTGGGGTTCTGCTCTGAGGCAAGGTAGATTTCCTATTTCTATCTATAGGGGTATTTAGTCCTCCGGCTGTGTCAAGGTGTCTAGGATTTGTTAGGCACACCCCACGGCTACTTCTAGTTGCGGTGTTAAGTTCAGGATTTGCGGTCAGTACAGCTTCCACCAACACAGAGAAAGTTCCATGCGGCTCCAAGGTCACCGGATCATAACAAGCGTCATCATGTGGCACCGGTCTCATAGCTGAAGACAGATTGGGATATTCAGTGGACTTCTTATTCTTAGCAGAGAAGTAACAGTTCGTCACATGATCCTTCTGCTCCTGCCAAATCATTGATCATTAGGACAGCAAACGGCATTGACTTGCGAGAACCTCTCAGTTAACCTCTAAGATCAACAGCACATCTCACACAACAGATGTGAGGAGCCCAGGATTTGTCATGAGCAAAATCATAGGCTTTCATGATGAGAGCTGTCATGGTGCATCTGTGGAGCTTAAGCGTGTACTCTCCACAAATGTAACAGAAGGTATTGTGACTAGAGGTGCAGTTAGGGCTTCAGCTTGGGGTGGGGGGAAAAAATATGAGTGGGCCCCTAACCAGCTAATCCTGACTACAGCTACGTGGTGCACCCTAATTGTGAGTGTAGGGGAACATCAGCAGATGACGCGCTGTGATTTAAAATACATCTATATACAAAAACACTGATATTCCTATATGGAGACCTTATACTGTAGAGGTAGATACCGGTCCTGCAGCTATATAAGATATTACAGCAGTTATAGATGGTGACTTACCGCTGATGTTCTTTCTGAAGGAATCGTTCACTTTTCTCATCTATTCCATCTGGTCCAGACCAACATGACAACTTCTCCAAACATGACTGATCTGCAGAGATTATAACAAAGCCACATCTGAATTCTCACATTTCCAGCATCATCTATATCTATCCACAATCTGCACAAACTCCTCATTCTGCTGATACCCCAATACTGAGCCGCTGCTGCCGTATGTGTCCCTATTACTGCCCCTGATACCCCAATACTGAGCTGCTGCTACCGTATGTGTCCCTATTACTGCCCCTGATACCCCAATTCTGAGCAGCTACTGCTGTATGTGTCCCTGTTACTGCCCCTGATACCCCAATACTGAGCCGCTGCTGCCGTATGTGTCCCTATTACTGCCCCTGATACCCCAATACTGAGCCACTGCTGCCGTATGTGTCCCTATTACTGCCCCTGATACCCCAATACTGAGCCGCTGCTACCGTATGTGTCCCTATTACTGCCCCTGATACCCCAATACTGAGCCGCTGCTGCCATATGTGTCCCTGTTACTGCCCCTGATACCCCAATACTGAGCCGCTGCTGCCGTATGTGTCTCTATTACTGCACCTGATACCCCAATACTGAGCCACTGCTGCCGTATGTGTCCCTGTTACTGCCCCTGATACCCCAATACTGAGCCACTGCTGCCGTATGTGTCCCTGTTACTGCCCCTGATACCCCAATACTGAGCCACTGCTGCCGTATGTGTCCCTATTACTGCACCTGATACCCCAATACTGAGCCACTGCTGCCGTATGTGTCCCTATTACTGCACCTGATACCCCAATACTGAGCCGCTGCTGCCGTGTGTGTCCCTATTACTGCACCTGATACCCCAATACTGAGCCGCTGCTGCCATATGTGTCCCTGTTACTGCCCCTGATACCCCAATACTGAGCCGCTGCTGCCGTATGTATCCCTATTACTGCCCCTGATACCCCAATACTGAGCCGCTACTGCTGTATGTGTCCCTGTTACTTCCCCTGATACCCCAATACTGAGCCGCTGCTGCCGAATGTGTCTCTATTACTGCACCTGATACCCCAATACTGAGCCACTGCTGCCGTATGTGTCCCTGTTACTGCCCCTGATACCCCAATACTGAGCCACTGCTGCCGTATGTGTCCCTGTTACTGCCCCTGATACCCCAATACTGAGCCACTGCTGCCGTATGTGTCCCTATTACTGCTCCTGATACCCCAATACTGAGCCGCTGCTGCCGTATGTGTCCCTATTACTGCACCTGATACCCCAATACTGAGCCGCTGCTGTAGGTGTCCCTGTTACTGCCCCTGATACCCCAATACTGAGCCACTGCTGCCGTATGTGTCCCTATTACTGCACATGATACCCCTATACTGAGCCACTGCTGCCATATGTGTCCCTATTACTGCACCTGATGCCCCAATACTGAGCCGCTGCTGCCGTATGTGTCCCTATTACTGCACCTGATACCCCAATACTGAGCCGCTGCTGTAGGTGTCCCTATTACTGCCCCTGATACCCCAATACTGAGCCGCTGCTGCCATATGTGCCCCTATTACTGCACCTGATACCCCAATACTGAGTCGCTGCTGCCGTATGTGTCCCTATTACTGCACCTGATACCCCAATACTGAGCCGCTGCTGCCGTATGTGTCCCTATTACTGCACCTGATACCTCAATACTGAGCCGCTGCTGCCGTATGTGTCCCTATTACTGCACCTGATACCCCAATACTGAGCCGCTGCTGCCGTATGTGTCCCTATTACTGCACCTGATACCCCAATACTGAGCTGCTGCTGCCGTATGTGTCCCTATTACTGCACCTGATACCCCAATACTGAGCCGCTGCTGCCGTATGTGTCCCTATTACTGCACCTGATACCCCAATACTGAGCCGCTGCTGCCGTATGTGTCCCTATTACTGCACCTAATACCCCAATACTGAGCCGCTGCTGCCGTATGTGTCCCTATTACTGCACCTGATACCCCAATACTGAGCCGCTGCTGCCATATGTGTCCCTATTACTGCACCTGCTGTGTGGTACAATAACGGCTCCCCTTACCGCCCAATATAATAGTCGCCCGCCAGGGCCGTGGGGTACCCGGTTCCGGGTCCGGTATTCACAGGGGATGTCATGGTGGCGACCCGGTCTGTAGCCCTGGGCACCCATGTAAAAAGGGGTATTGATTATAGTTTGTGTTTGTGACGCCACCTGTGGTATTCGGTCAGGGTGACCGACGCTGCTTTAAGGGGTCCTCTGGGGTGATGTTATGGCAGCTAGATCGTATAACTTCCTACAGGTGAAGTATGTCCCCAGGGCTCCCGGTGTGTAGATGGAAGATGGTGAATGGTGCAGTAAAGAATGGAGGACACAGGTTTGCAGTATCTTTACCAGGTTTACTGTAGACTTCAGGCATCCACAGTCCAGGGCACCAGCCCACAGGTACAGGCAGGGTCCGGACGGCTTGGAAGCAAGTTCAGAGCACCCTTTACCAGGTGGAGTTAAAAGCCTTCCTCATAGTGCGGTGGTGTTGTAGTTCCTTACTGCCTATGGCTTCTGATAAGGTCCTCACAGTTCTCTCTGTCCTCCATAAAGGTGGATAGATATAAATTTAGCGTGCACTCTACCTGATAAGGCGAGGTGCTGGTGTAATGGACCGAATGGCCCCAATCTAGATCATTTTTAAAGTTCACCGCTCTCTCTTGTGGATATCATGCAAAAAAAATCAAAATGTATTATAGCATAATCTGGGAGCGTAACAGAATCTTAAACAATAAGCGACATACAAGAAAAACGCCGGAGCCTTTGTCACCAATCGCTGTAAATAGAGAGAAAAGAAACCAAATAAATAAAACCAGAATGGAAATTCAAAATAATAAAGAACATCTGTGACTAATCTATATAGCGTGGGGTCCTCCTGGTGCAAATAAATACAGTGGGGCAAAAAAGTATTTAGTCAGTCAGCAATAGTGCAAGTTCCACCACTTAAAAAGATGAGAGGCGTCTGTAATTTACATCATAGGTAGACCTCAACTATGGGAGACAAACTGAGAAAAAAAAATCCAGAAAATCACATTGTCTGTTTTTTTAACATTTTATTTGCATATTATGGTGGAAAATAAGTATTTGGTCAGAAACAAAATTTCATCTCAATACTTTGTAATATATCCTTTGTTGGCAATGACAGAGGTCAAACGTTTTCTGTAAGTCTTCACAAGGTTGCCACACACTGTTGTTGGCCCATTCCTCCATGCAGATCTTCTCTAGAGCAGTGATGTTTTTGGCTTTTCTCTTGGCAACACGGACTTTCAACTCCCTCCAAAGGTTTTCTATAGGGTTGAGATCTGGAGACTGGCTAGGCCACTCCAGGACCTTGAAATGCTTCTTACGAAGCCACTCCTTCGTTGCCCTGGCGGTGTGCTTTGGATCATTGTCATGTTGAAAGACCCAGCCACGTTTCATCTTCAATGCCCTTGCTGATGGAAGGAGGTTTGCACTCAAAATCTCACGATACATGGCCCCATTCATTCTTTCATGTACCCGGATCAGTTGTCCTGGCCCCTTTGCAGAGAAACAGCCCCAAATCATGATGTTTCCACTACAATGCTTTACAGTAGGTATGGTGTTTGATGGATGCAACTCAGTATTCTTTTTCCTCCAAACACGACATGTTGTGTTTCTACCAAACAGTTCCAGTTTGGTTTCATCAGACCATAGGACATTCTCCCAAAACTCCTCTGGATCATCCAAATGCTCTCTAGCAAACTTCAGACGGGCCCGGACATGTACTGGCTTAAGCAGTGGGACACGTCTGGCACTGCAGGATCTGAGTCCATGGTGGCATAGTGTGTTACTTATGGTAGGCCTTGTTACATTGGTCCCAGCTCTCTGCAGTTCATTCACTATGTCCCCCCGCGTGGTTCTGGGATTTTTGCTCACCGTTCTTGTGATCATTCTGACCCCACGGGGTGGGATTTTGCGTGGAGCCCCAGATCGAGGGAGATTATCAGTGGTCTTGTATGTCTTCCATTTTCTAATTATTGCTCCCACTGTTGTTTTGTTCACTCCAAGCTGGTTGGCTATTGCAGATTCAGTCTTCCCAGCCTGGTGCAGGGCTACAATTTTGTTTCTGGTGTCCTTTGACAGCTCTTTGGTCTTCACCACAGTGGAGTTTGGAGTCAGACTGTTTGAGGGTGTGCACAGGTGTCTTTTTATACTGATAACAAGTTTAAACAGGTGCCATTACTACAGGTAATGAGTGGAGGAAAGAGGAGACTCTTAAAGAAGTTACAGGTCTGTGAGAGCCAGAAATCTTGATTGTTTGTTTCTGACCAAATACTTATTTTCCACCATAATATGCAAATAAATTGTTAAAAAAACAGACAATGTGATTTTCTGGATTTTTTTTTCTCAGTTTGTCTCCCATAGTTGAGGTCTACCTATGATGTAAATTACAGACGCCTCTCATCTTTTTAAGTGGTGGAACTTGCACTATTGCTGACTGACTAAATACTTTTTTGCCCCACTGTATATACAAAGTATATACACACAATCTGTAAATGAAGGGGAAAAATAACGACAGGTCCACCTGAATCTGTGGACTAGGAATCCTACATAAAGATATATACACACATATACAAATATACATGAAAAAATGCTAGTATACTGAGACAGGACTGGATCATCTATAATATAACGCTGGGAGCGTCACTCTGTCCGAAGCCTCGATAGACTGCGCAAGCGCAAGCGCCGGCGCAGTCTGGGCCTCACAGAGCGACGCTCCCGGGAGATCGCGGTGTGCGTTCACACTGAACGCACACCGCGATCTCCCCCGCAGAAGCAGGGACCGCCAGGAGGGTGAGTATCGGACATATTCACCTGTCCCCGTTCCATCGCTGAGTGGCGCCATCTTCCCGGTCTCCTCGGCCTGTGGCCTTCAGTTCAGAGGGCGCGATGACGCGCATGCGCGCCGGCGCCGCCCTCTGACTGAAAAGTCACAGGCCGAGGAGACCGGGAAGATGGCGCCGCTCAGCGATGGAACGGGGACAGGTGAATATAGTAAGTGCTGGGGGGCCTGAGCTGGCGGCGATACCGGCACCTGTCCCCGCCTGCTAAGGCCCCCCAGCACTCGGCGCCGAGCGGGTCAGAGGCAGGATGGAGCAGCAGGATGGAGCAGCAGGATGGAGCAGCAGGATGGGGACGCAGGATGGGGACGCAGGATGGGGACGCAGGATGGAGCAGCAGGATGGAGCAGCAGGATGGGGACGCAGGATGGAGCAGCAGGATGGGGACGCAGGATGGAGCAGCAGGATGGGGACGCAGGATGGGGACGCAGGATGGAGCAGCAGGATGGGGACGCAGGATGGAGCAGCAGGATGGGGACGCAGGATGGAGCAGCACATAAGGATGGGGACGCAGGATGGAGCAGCACATAAGGATGGGGACACGGGATGGAGCAGCAGGATGGGGACGCAGGATGGAGCAGCACATAAGGATGGGGACACGGGATAGAGCAGCACATAAGGATGGGGACACGGGATGGAGCAGCAGGATGGGGACGCAGGATGGAGCAGCACATAAGGATGGGGACATGGGATGGAGCAGCAGGATGGGGACGCAGGATGGAGCAGCACATAAGGATGGGGACACGGGATGGAGCAGCACATAAGGATGGGGACACGGGATGGAGCAGCAGGATGGGGACGCAGGATGGAGCAGCACATAAGGATGGGGACGCAGGATGGAGCAGCACATAAGGATGGGGACGCAGGATGGAGCAGCACATAAGGATGGGGACGCAGGATGGAGCAGCACATAAGGATGGGGACGCAGGATGGAGCAGCACATGACAGGATGGGGAAGCAGGATGGAGCAGCACATGACAGGATGGGGACGCAGGATGGAGCAGCACATAAGGATGGGGACGCAGGATGGAGCAGCACATAAGGATGGGGACGCGGGATGGAGCAGCACATAAGGATGGGGACACGGGATGGAGCAGCACATAAGGATGGGGACATGGGATGGAGCAGCAGGATGGGGACGCAGGATGGAGCAGCACATAAGGATGGGGACATGGGATGGAGCAGCAGGATGGGGACGCAGGATGGAGCAGCACATAAGGATGGGGACACGGGATGGAGCAGCACATAAGGATGGGGACACGGGATGGAGCAGCAGGATGGGGACGCAGGATGGAGCAGCACATAAGGATGGGGACATGGGATGGAGCAGCAGGATGGGGACGCAGGATGGAGCAGCACATAAGGATGGGGACACGGGATGGAGCAGCACATAAGGATGGGGACACGGGATGGAGCAGCACATAAGGATGGGGACACGGGATGGAGCAGCAGGATGGGGACGCAGGATGGAGCAGCACATAAGGATGGGGACGCAGGATGGAGCAGCACATAAGGATGGGGACGCAGGATGGAGCAGCACATAAGGATGGGGACGCAGGATGGAGCAGCACATAAGGATGGGGACGCAGGATGGAGCAGCACATGACAGGATGGGGACGCAGGATGGAGCAGCACATGACAGGATGGGGACGCAGGATGGAGCAGCACATAAGGATGGGGACGCAGGATGGAGCAGCACATAAGGATGGGGACGCGGGATGGAGCAGCACATAAGGATGGGGACACGGGATGGAGCAGCACATAAGGATGGGGACGCGGGATGGAGCAGCACATAAGGATGGGGACGCGGGATGGAGCAGCACATAAGGATGGGGACGCAGGATGGAGCAGCACATGACAGGATGGGGACGCAGGATGGAGCAGCACATGACAGGATGGGGACGCGGGATGGAGCAGCACATAAGGATGGGGACGCGGGATGGAGCAGCACATAAGGATGGGGACGCGGGATGGAGCAGCACATAAGGATGGGGACACGGGATGGAGCAGCACATAAGGATGGGGACGTGGGATGGAGCAGCACATAAGGATGGGAACGCGGGATGGAGCAGCACATAAGGATGGGGACGCGGGATGCAGCAGCACATAAGGATGGGGACGCGGGATGGAGCAGCACATAAGGATGGGGACGCGGGATGGAGCAGCACATAAGGATGGGGACGCGGGATGGAGCAGCACATAAGGATGGGAACGCAGGATGGAGCAGCACATAAGGATGGGGACGCAGGATGGAGCAGCACATAAGGATGGGGACGCAGGATGGAGCAGCACATAAGGATGGGGACGCAGGATGGAGCAGCACATAAGGATGGGGACGCAGGATGGAGCAGCACATAAGGATGGGGACGCAGGATGGAGCAGCACATGACAGGATGGGGACGCAGGATGGAGCAGCACATGACAGGATGGGGACGCAGGATGGAGCAGCACATAAGGATGGGGACGCATGATGGAGCAGCACATGACAGGATGGGGACGCAGGATGGAGCAGCGCATGACAGGATGGGGAAGCAGGATGGAGCAGCGCATGACAGGATGGGGACGCAGGATGGGAGCAGCGCATGACATGATGGGGACGCAGGATGGGAGCAGCGCATGACAGGATGGGGACGCAGGATGGAGCAGCGCATGACAGGAAGGGGAACGCAGGATGGAGCAGCACATGACAGGATGGGGACGCAGGATGGAGCACATGACAGGATGGGGACGCAGGATGGAGCAGCGCATGACAGGATGGGGACGCAAGATGGAGCAGCGCATGACAGGATGGGGACGCAGGATGGAGCAGCACATGACAGGATGGGGACGCAGGATGGGAGCAGCGCATGACAGGATGGGGACGCAGGATGGAGCAGCACATGACAGGATGGGGACGCAGGATGGAGCAGCGCATGACAGGAAGGGGAACGCAGGATGGAGCAGCGTATGACAGGATGGGGACGCAGGATGGAGCAGCACATACCAGGATGGAGACAATATACCAATATAAATGCTCGCCACCCGGGCGTAGAACGGGTTCAATAGCTAGTATATAAGGATGGGGACGCAGGATGGAGCAGCACATGACAGGATGGGGACGCAGGATGGAGCAGCACATGACAGGATGGGGACGCAGGATGGAGCAGCACATAAGGATGGGGACGCAGGATGGAGCAGCACATAAGGATGGGGACGCGGGATGGAGCAGCACATAAGGATGGGGACACGGGATGGAGCAGCACATAAGGATGGGGACGCGGGATGGAGCAGCACATAAGGATGGGGACGCGGGATGGAGCAGCACATAAGGATGGGGACGCAGGATGGAGCAGCACATGACAGGATGGGGACGCAGGATGGAGCAGCACATGACAGGATGGGGACGCGGGATGGAGCAGCACATAAGGATGGGGACGCGGGATGGAGCAGCACATAAGGATGGGGACGTGGGATGGAGCAGCACATAAGGATGGGGACACGGGATGGAGCAGCACATAAGGATGGGGACGCGGGATGGAGCAGCACATAAGGATGGGGACGCGGGATGGAGCAGCACATAAGGATGGGGACGCGGGATGCAGCAGCACATAAGGATGGGGACGCGGGATGGAGCAGCACATAAGGATGGGGACGCGGGATGGAGCAGCACATAAGGATGGGGACGCGGGGTGGAGCAGCACATAAGGATGGGAACGCGGGATGGAGCAGCACATAAGGATGGGGACGCAGGATGGAGCAGCACATAAGGATGGGGACGCAGGATGGAGCAGCACATAAGGATGGGGACGCAGGATGGAGCAGCACATAAGGATGGGGACGCAGGATGGAGCAGCACATAAGGATGGGGACGCAGGATGGAGCAGCACATGACAGGATGGGGACGCAGGATGGAGCAGCACATGACAGGATGGGGACGCAGGATGGAGCAGCACATAAGGATGGGGACGCATGATGGAGCAGCACATGACAGGATGGGGACGCAGGATGGAGCAGCGCATGACAGGATGGGGAAGCAGGATGGAGCAGCGCATGACAGGATGGGGACGCAGGATGGGAGCAGCGCATGACATGATGGGGACGCAGGATGGGAGCAGCGCATGACAGGATGGGGACGCAGGATGGAGCAGCGCATGACAGGAAGGGGAACGCAGGATGGAGCAGCGCATGACAGGATGGGGACACAGGATGGAGCACATGACAGGATGGGGACGCAGGATGGAGCAGCGCATGACAGGATGGGGACGCAAGATGGAGCAGCGCATGACAGGATGGGGACGCAGGATGGAGCAGCACATGACAGGATGGGGACGCAGGATGGGAGCAGCGCATGACAGGATGGGGACGCAGGATGGAGCAGCACATGACAGGATGGGGACGCAGGATGGAGCAGCGCATGACAGGAAGGGGAACGCAGGATGGAGCAGCGTATGACAGGATGGGGACGCAGGATGGAGCAGCACATACCAGGATGGAGACAATATACCAATATAAATGCTCGCCACCCGGGCGTAGAACGGGTTCAATAGCTAGTATATATATAAGAGTAATGGAAGTGCACGGTTACCAGGGCCATATTTGCCACTAGGCACTTGAGGGCACGTGCCTAGGGCGGGGACGATGCGGGGTGGCGGCACCTGAGCAAGTTTTTTTTTTTTTTTTTAAAGTCCTGGGTCACCTCCCGACCGACCACGTGGTTCCGCTCATTAAGGTCATGAATATGCGCATATTCATGACCTTAATGAGCGGTACCACATGACCGCTCACTCAGGAAGAAGGTGCTGCGCCGGGAGTTGAGACAGAGCCAGAGGGATGTCGGCGGGACAGGTGAGTATGAGGGACGGGGGAAGAAAGAGGACGGGGAGCAGAGCCATGAGAGAAGGAGCGGGGGGGAGGAAGGGGAGGGAGAGATGAGCCATGCATACGGGGGGATTATGATCCATGCATACAAGAGGTGGGGGGGAATTATGAGCCATGCATACAGGGGGGGGGAATATGAGCCATGCATACAGCGGGGGGAATATGAGCCATGCATACAGGAGGGGGGGAATTATGAGCCATGCATACAGGAGGGGGGATATGAGCCATGCATACAGGGGGGGTAATTATGAGCCATGCATACATGAGGGGGGGATATGAGCCATGAATACAGGGGGGAAATTATGAGCCATGCATACAGGAGGGGGGGAATTATGAGCCATGCATACAGGAGGGGGGATATGAGCCATGCATACAGGAGGGGGGGATATGAGCCATGAATACAGGGGGGAAATTATGAGCCATGCATACAGGAGGGGGGGAATTATGAGCCATGCATACAGGAGGGGGGGAATTATGAGCCATGCATACAGGAGGGGGGGAATTATGAGCCATGCATACAGGGGGGGAATTATGAGCCACGCATACAGGAGGGGGGGAATTATGAGCCATGCATACAGGAGGGGGGATATGAGCCATGCATACAGGGGGGAATTATGAGTCGTGCATACAGGAGGGGGGGAATATGAGCCATGCATACAGGGGGGGGGAATTATGAGCCATGCATACAGGGGGGGAATTATGAGCCATACATACAGGAAGGGGACGGTGGTGGAATATGAGCCATGCATACAGGAGGTGGGGGGGAATTATGAGCCATGCATACAGGAGGGGGGGATTATGAGCCATCATACAGGAGGGGGGAAATATGAGCCATGCATACTGTAGGGGGGGAATATGAGCCATGCATACAGGAGGAGGGGGGAATATGAGCCATGCATATGGGATGGGAGGGAGATTAGCCATGCATACAATATGGGAGGGGGGCATTATACAGTATTGAGCATCATGTGGGGTAATTATACAGTATGGAGCATCATGTGGGGCCATTATACAGTATTGAGCATCATGTGTGGCCATTATACAGTATAGAGCATCATGTGTGGCCATTATACAGTATGGAGCATCATGTGTGACCATTATACAGTATGGAGCATCATGTGTGGCTATTATACAGTATAGAGCATCATGTGTGGCCATTATACAGTATGGAGCATCATGTGTGGCTATTATACAGTATAGAGCATCATGTGTGGCTATTATACAGTATTGAGCATCATGTGTGGCCATTATACAGTATGGAGCATCATGTGTGACTATTATACAGTATAGAGCATCATGTGTGGCTATTATACAGTATTGAGCATCATGTGTGGCCATTATACAGTATGGAGCATCATGTGTGGCCATTATACAGTATAGAGCATCATGTTATAGCTGTTTTTCATTCTGACCCAAATGTCAGCTGACAGATCACCAGTGAGGGCCAAATCGTGGAGTTACGCCCGTCATTTTACAAGCGCGCTTGGAGACAAAAAGACACCTCACACATATCCTGTGAGCAAGTCACTTTTATCTGAAGTAAAAGAGCAAGAAGCAAATTTTATACCATTTACACATAATGCATTTCAATGTAACTCATGTAGCCCCCACCATCGCCCAGGGTCATACTTTATTTACCATAACCCAGAATATGTTGTACTGACTCTTGAGAACATACATGATAAGAAGTACAGTCTCCTTGAAGCGGAGACACTAAGACTACTGCATCAACAGATTCTAGTAATTCTAACAATTAAAGGCAAGAGGCACTTAAAGGCAAGGTAGCTAAAGGCAAACTATTAACCCTTCTATATCAATTTCCCCCTTTTGTAAATGGTATAACCTCTGCTACGGGGTCAGCTGATGTCCACAAAGGAGCTACTGTCTCATGGGTCTAGTACCCACAAGGGGACTTCCTACCTGCTTCACCCATCCACCCTCAGTGTGGACACTCACCTTCCCCATCAGCAGTGGCCATACGGGGCCTATGATATACTACAGAAGGTTCAGCCTTAGATTTTTTTCTACACCTACATTATTCCATAGCTTAGGTAATATATATATTAGCGCTTTTACGGCTACATAAAAGAATAAGTAAAGCAACAAAATTTGCATACAAGTCTGTAAAACACCGAAAATAATCCATCCCGCTAGGCCGCTAAGCCAATTGGCTGGAAAAAAAAAGGAGTCTCTATATTGTATTAGTCTCATTAAGAGCCTTAAGGAACCACGAAAATCTGAGTCCAAGTCTCACTGTGCATGCAGTGTGGTGTTAATACCTTCCTGGGGTAACATAGTAACATAGTAACATAGTTAGTAAGGCCGAAAAAAGACATTTGTCCATCCAGTTCAGCCTATATTCCATCATAATAAATCCCCAGATCTACGTCCTTCTACAGAACCTAATAATTGTATGATACAATATTGTTCTGCTCCAGGAAGACATCCAGGCCTCTCTTGAACCCCTCGACTGAGTTCGCCATCACCACCTCCTCAGGCAAGCAATTCCAGATTCTCACTGCCCTAACAGTAAAGAATCCTCTTCTATGTTGGTGGAAAAACCTTCTCTCCTCCAGACGCAAAGAATGCCCCCTTGTGCCCGTTACCTTCCTTGGTATAAACAGATCCTCAGCGAGATATTTGTATTGTCCCCTTATATACTTATACATGGTTATTAGATCGCCCCTCAGTCGTCTTTTTTCTAGACTAAATAATCCTAATTTCGCTAATCTATCTGGGTATTGTAGTTCTCCCATCCCCTTTATTAATTTTGTTGCCCTCCTTTGTACTCTCTCTAGTTCCATTATATCCTTCCTGAGCACCGGTGCCCAAAACTGGACACAGTACTCCATGTGCGGTCTAACTAGGGATTTGTACAGAGGCAGTATAATGCTCTCATCATGTGTATCCAGACCTCTTTTAATGCACCCCATGATCCTGTTTGCCTTGGCAGCTGCTGCCTGGCACTGGCTGCTCCAGGTAAGTTTATCATTAACTAGGATCCCCAAGTCCTTCTCCCTGTCAGATTTACCCAGTGGTTTCCCGTTCAGTGTGTAATGGTGATATTGATTCCCTCTTCCCATGTGTATAACCTTACATTTATCATTGTTAAACCTCATCTGCCACCTTTCAGCCCAAGTTTCCAACTTATCCAGATCCATCTGTAGCAGAATACTATCTTCTCTTGTATTAACTGCTTTACATAGTTTTGTATCATCTGCAAATATCGATATTTTACTGTGTAAACCTTCTACCAGATCATTAATGAATATGTTGAAGAGAACAGGTCCCAATACTGACCCCTGCGGTACCCCACTGGTCACAGCGACCCAGTTAGAGACTATACCATTTATAACCACCCTCTGCTTTCTATCACTAAGCCAGTTACTAACCCATTTACACACATTTTCCCCCAGACCAAGCATTCTCATTTTGTGTACCAACCTCTTGTGCGGCACGGTATCAAACGCTTTGGAAAAATCGAGATATACCACGTCCAATGACTCACCGTGGTCCAGCCTATAGCTTACCTCTTCATAAAAACTGATTAGATTGGTTTGACAGGAGCGATTTCTCATAAACCCATGCTGATATGGAGTTAAACAGTTATTCTCATTGAGATAATCCAGAATAACATCCCTCAGAAACCCTTCAAATATTTTACCAACAATAGAGGTTAGACTTACTGGCCTATAATTTCCAGGTTCACTTTTAGAGCCCTTTTTGAATATTGGCACCACATTTGCTATGCGCCAGTCCTGCGGAACAGACCCTGTCGCTATAGAGTCACTAAAAATAAGAAATAATGGTTTATCTATTACATTACTTAGTTCTCTTAGTACTCGTGGGTGTATGCCATCCGGACCCGGAGATTTATCTATTTTAATCTTATTTAGCCGGTTTCGCACCTCTTCTTGGGTTAGATTGGTGACCCTTAATATAGGGTTTTCATTGTTTCTTGGGATTTCACCTAGCATTTCATTTTCCACCGTGAATACCGTGGAGAAGAAGGTGTTTAATATGTTAGCTTTTTCCTCGTCATCTACAACCATTCTTTCCTCACTATTTTTTAAGGGGCCTACATTTTCAGTTTTTATTCTTTTACTATTGATATAGTTGAAGAACAGTTTGGGATTAGTTTTACTCTCCTTAGCAATGTGCTTCTCTGTTTCCTTTTTGGCAGCTTTAATTAGTTTTTTAGATAAAGTATTTTTCTCCCTATAGTTTTTTAGAGCTTCAATGGTGCCATCCTGCTTTAGTAGTGCAAATGCTTTCTTTTTACTGTTAATTGCCTGTCTTACTTCTTTGTTTAGCCACATTGGGTTTTTCCTATTTCTAGTCCTTTTATTCCCACAAGGTATAAACCGCTTACACTGCCTATTTAGGATGTTCTTAAACATTTCCCATTTATTATCTGTATTCTCATTTCTGAGGATATTGTCCCAGTCTACCAGATTAAGGGCATCTCTAAGCTGTTCAAACTTTGCCTTCCTAAAGTTCAATGTTTTTGTGACTCCCTGACAAGTCCCCCTAGTGAAAGACAGGTGAAACTGCACAATATTGTGGTCGCTATTTCCTAAATGCCCAACCACCTGCAGATTTGTTATTCTGTCAGGTCTATTAGATAGTATTAGGTCTAAAAGTGCTGCTCCTCTGGTTGGATTCTGCACCAATTGTGAAAGATCCCTCCATGAATTTCAACCCATATGGACTCGACATCCTCATTCCCTTCGCTAATATCCTCCCTTAAAGTGGACTTTAGACAAGACTTTACATAGAGACAAACCCCTCCTCCTCTCCGATTTTTACGATCCTTTCTAAACAGACTGTAACCCTGTAAGTTAACTGCCCAGTCATAGCTTTCATCTAACCATGTCTCGGTTATTCCCACTATGTCAAAGTTACCTGTAGATATTTCTGCTTCTAGTTCTTCCATCTTGTTTGTCAGGCTTCTGGCGTTTGCGAGCATGCAGTTTAGAGGATTTTGTTTTGTTCCAATCTCCTCACTGTGGATTGTTTTAGAAATGTTCTTACCTCCCTTCTGAGTATGTTTTCCTGGGTCGTCTTTGTTCGAGTCTAATGTTTTTCTTCCCGTCCCCTCTTCTTCTAGTTTAACGCCCTCCTGATGAGTGTAGCGAGTCTTCTGGCGAATGTGTGTTTCCCAGGTTTGTTGAGGTGTAGTCCGTCTCTGGCGAGGAGTCCATCATACCAGTAATTCACACCGTGGTCCAGGAATCCAAATCCTTGTTGTCTGCACCATCGTCTTAGCCAGCTGTTTGCATCAAGGATCCTGTTCCATCTCCTGGTGCCATGCCCGTCTACTGGAAGGATAGAAGAAAAAACTACCTGTGCATCCAGTTCCTTTACTTTCTTCCCCAACTCTTCAAAGTCCTTGCAGATTGTCGGTAGGTCCTTCCTTGCCGTGTCATTGGTGCCAACATGTATCAGAAGAAATGGGTGGACGTCCTTGGAGCTGAAGAGCTTTGGTATCCTATCGGTCACATCCTTGATCATCGCACCTGGAAGGCAGCATACTTCTCTTGCAGTTATGTCCGGTCTGCAGATGGCTGCTTCGGTGCCTCTCAGTAGTGAGTAAGGCTAAGTACAGCATAGTCCTTGCAGATACTGGGCTGGGTGCACAGATCCAACAGTCCAGCAGTTTTTGTCCTTCCGCGTCTTTTATAAGAAAAGCAAGATGTTGAATAAGTTTGTTTATCTAGTGTCTCTGTAAGGTGCAAACATCCTATCACTGCCAGCACGGTGATTAGGACAACATTCATTCTGCTGGTGAAAAGATCTTTTTGCAGTGACTGGCAAGGATCCAGGTGGGCTTTCCCTCAAGTTTCCCTGAGGTGAATGTGGTCAGCTGGACTTTAAAACGGGCCGTCAAACCGTGGATCTAGGCTCCTTCTCACGTGTCTGTGTATGACCACCAATCACCTGGATTCAGCTGATGTACATCTGTGTATGACCACCAATCACCTGGATTCAGCTGATGTACATCTGTGTATGACCACCAATCACCTGGATTCAGCTGATATACGTCTGCACTGGCATTAGGATCTGGAATGGATGAAAACACATGTTTATGCACCACATTAAGTCTTTTCTGTAAGGCCTGGACATGGGCTGTCATAGCACCGTGTTGCTTTTGTAGCACCTGTGGGAAGTACAGACCAGCCTCTGGCAAACTACTAAACAGGACTTCAAAAGGACACAAGTCTGTCTTTCTATTTGGAGTGTGTGTGACTGAAAAGAGTGCAAGAGACAAACACTCTACCACGCTCTTTCCTTTGCCTGCCGTGGCCTTTGATTTTCCAGTTTAAGTGTCCCATTTAGTCTCATCACTTTCCCACTACTTTGTTGTCTATATGGTGCATGATATGCTTGCTGCACTCCCAGGACCTGCATGACTTCCCTCGTTATTTCTCCCGTGAAGTGTGTGTCCCTATCGCTGTCCATGGTTTCTAGGACACCATACCTGCAGATCAGTTTTTTTTATCAGTTTGTCTGCAGTCGCTTTAGTATTTGCACATTTTACAAAATAGGCTTCCTGCCAACCAGAGAAGAGATCTACACATACTAGGACATTTTTCACACACTCCTACCTTGGGTAGCTGTATGTAGCCAGTCTGCAGTCTCTGAAACGGGTAGAGAGGCCTGGGTGTCGCTTTCTTAGGGATTTTTACTGTTTTACCTGGGTTGTGCTGTGCACAGATGAGGCATGACCGTACGAGCTTTGCGGCTGCGTAACTGAAACCAGGAGCGATCCAGAAGGCATCTTGTGTTGCTTGCGCCATGATTGGGAGCAGGGATCTTGGTATATACGATTTATCCTGATTCTCCCATACTCTTTCTGAGTTCAGCTTGTAATGACCAGAGGTCCGAATAAGATCCAGTGAGTCACAAACCAAGACCAAGGCAGAAATCTCCAACGGTATTTACTCAAAGGCAAAATAATCAAGGCAATATGGAGAATATTAAGACAGATGCACCCCAAAGATACACTAATTCAGCAGCAGCTGAAATCACTGTGCCACTCCAAGGTCTCCTGAGAACTGTATACTACAACAGACTAGTAAGAAATTTACCTAACAGGCAACTAAAAACAGGAACAAGTGTAAATTGAATGTAGTGTTATTAAGGGAGCCCCTGGAATGGCACATTGAGTATAACTTACACAACTCTAATATAAGATACACCTCTAAAGTAACAATCTAACACTCTGAGCAGAGATACCCGGGTATCTATAACTATGGTACCGTATCCTGAGATGGATTTCCTCTCAGGCAGGAATCCGCACAGGCTGCAGCCAGTTCATATCTTCAGCGCCAATAAGTTACAGCAAACTCCTCTTGTCTTGTCGGCCGATGCCGAGCCCAAACGCCGGGGACTTAGTTAGTGGTCTCACGATGTTGTCTCTGCTTCTGTAGCTCCTAGGAATGCTTCCACGACAATCCGTCCGTCTCTGTATCAGCAGTCTGTCCAGACTTGGTTCTCCACTCAATGCACAGGGAATCCACAGACTTCCAAATACGTACTGGGTTCTTAGTAAAGTCTCAGTCTTTTGTTAAATAAAGGGTTAACTCCTCTCCAGGAAACGTTAGCCACACAAGTCTCTCACAGAGTTAAACAAAAGGTTAGTTCTTCTCCAGGGGAACGTTAGCAACAAAAAGTCTCTCAAAAGCTTCTTTTCCTCCAAAAACACTTGCAGTAAATCCACACACAGTCTCTCTTTAAGATATCACAGCAGCTTCTGCCTTTGTTTCCTGCCTTTTTCTCTCCCAGCTCTCACTTCCTAGTTTCACTTTACACACGAGACACTAGACCCCACCCAGCAGCACACATTGTCTCTGAGAGTTTTGCACGGTCTGTTCTCTTCTGCAATAGGCAAAAACCACAGGGTCCTAGTGCCCTCTCAGTGGGACTACAGTTCACCCTCTTACATGCCACCCCACTAGAGGTTGGCGTCCTCGACATACCTTCCCACTCAAATTCATCTTGAGCATATCGCTGAGGCGGTATTCCTGCCGTAGATCGTGTAGTTCTCCTGAGTCCTACATCAACAGGTGCGACCTTAGAGGGAGCTAGAGTCTCTTCCATGGTCGTGTTAGTGGGCGTAAGTGGAGTTGTCTCCTCCTGCGGCTCGATGTCCTGTGATACAGCGTCAGGACCAAGCAGTTGACCTGATGCACTCTCCTCAACAACATCCTCCATATCCCCAACATTCTCATCACCCGAGGCCAGATCGGTCACAGGGGGCAAATAAGCAGGCGCAGGAGTAAGCACACCATCAAACTCAAGATCATTCAGAGCTTCCGCCCCTTGAAACATGGCCTCTGGCTCTAGGGGGGTAGGCGCCGAATCTTCAAACCAGCACCGCTGTAACATGTTACGATGCAAATTACGGGTTGGCCCCCCTGTCCCCACCGGTTCGACCTCGTACACTGGAATCTCAGGGTTCACCTGTTTTTTTATCAGATACGGTATCGCCTCCCATCGGTCACTCAGCTTTCCTGACCGTCGTTTTGTCCTCACCAACACTCTGTCTCCCGGAGAGAACAGCTCTGTTTGTACAGGTCGCGTGTCCTTATGGACCACCTGGCGAAGGCGGTCACCCACCACCTGATGCACCACCCTCAACCGCCGCCGATGCTCTCGTACCCACTCGGATGCAGTCCGAAGGGGGGCGGAGGAGGGATCTGGCATGCTCAAATCCTCAATGTCTCGGCCAGGTCTACCAAACATCAACATGTGTGGTGAGTAACCAGTAGTACTGTGCACCCTGTTATTGTAAGCCCACATCAATTCGGGGAGATACTCAGGCCAGCATGTCTGTTGCTGACTCTCTAAGGACCTCAACATTTGCAACAGGGTCCGATTAAAACGCTCACACGCCCCGTTACCCTGAGGGTGGTAAGGCGTTGTTCTCGACTGCTCGATACCATAGAGCTGGTGCAACTCTTTCATCAGCGTTCCCTGAAAGCAGGCCCCTTGATCTGAATGTATTCTCTGCGGACACCCGAACACTTGGAAGAAATGTCGGCACACTGCCTCAGCCGCCGACTTGGCCGTCTGATCTCTTGTCGGCACCGCTACAGCATACTTGGTAAAGTGATCTGTCATCACCAGGCAGTAGGAGTACCCTGATGTAGAGTACCCTATCAACACGTAGTCAATCATGAGTAGTTCCAGTGGAGCTGAAGTCTTAATAGACTGTGTGGGAGCCCGCTGCTCAGGGCTTTTGTTGAGCCCACAAATTCAGCACTGCCGACACGCGTCGGCCACCATCCCTCCCAACTCAGGGCAGTAGAGGACTCGCTGCAACCACTGAAGTGTCTTTTCACTTCCAAAATGGGCCCCCTTCTCATGCGCCTCACGAGCGACCACCGGCCCCATCCCCACAGGAATTATCAGTTGGTACCGATGCTGCAGCTCCGATGGCAGGTACACCTTACGATACAAAAGACCTTGTTCCACACACAATTTATCCCATTGTCGAAGGAGTTTCATTCCTTCCATGGACAACTGAGCCTTGTCCTCTGCACTGGGCCAGGCCTTGTTTTGTACCCAACGGCGCACAAGTGCAACGTCCGGACACTCATCCTGGACTCTTGTCCAATCTGAGGGTGTTTTACCCAGGACACAGGGCATCCCGGTGGCCACCCCACTTGAGTGTACCACACTTTGGAAGATAGGTATTTGCCCCAAAGCTGGAGTTTCAGTATCCTCAAGTTGTTCATCAACATCTTCCCCGGATGACCCAAGGGGCACTCTTGACAATGCATCTGCATTGCCGTTCTCTCGACCAGAGCGAAATTTAATGCGGTAATTGAACTTGGCCAGTCTGGCGACCCACCGCTGCTCCAACGCCCCCAGTTTTGCATTCTCTAAGTGAGCTAGCGGGTTGTTATCTGTCATGACTAGCACCTCAGCTCCTGTTAGATACTCGGCGAAGCGTTCTGTCATTGCCCACACCAGGGCCAGCAATTCCAGCCGGAATGAGCTGTAGTTAGCCGGATTTCGCTCGGAGTCTCTTAAAGATCTGCTGCCATAAGAAATCACTCGTTCTCGGCCGTCCTGCACCTGTGCTAGTACTGCCCCCAACCCATGAAGACTACCATCGGTATACAACAAAAAAGGGGTGTCAAACCGGGCGTAGGCCAGCAATGGGGCACTCGTTAGGGCGGTTTTCACTCCATCAAATGCCTTTTTCTGTAGGGGCCCCCATGGAATGGGGCGATTTCGAGGACCCAGCGCTGTGCCTCTCAAACGTTCATTCAAGGGACTCACCACTTGTGAGAATTTAGGCACAAACCGCCGATAGTTTCCTGCTAGGCCCAGGAAGGCCCGCACTTCTCGCAGGTCACAAGGAGGTGGCCACTCTTGTACCGCCTTAATCTTACTGGCTAAAGGTAGTACCCCGTCCGGGGTCACCAGATGCCCCAAATATTCAATCTGGTTTCGTAACAGCTGACATTTTTTTGGCTTTATTTTCAGGCCGTAGCTCTTGAGCCGCCGGAGAACTTGACGCAGCTTCTCCAGATGATCTTCAAATGAGGTTCCGAACACCACAATGTCGTCCAAATATATCAGGACTGATTCAAAATTTAGATCGCCCAAGCAATGTTCCATCAGGCGTTGGAAGGTTCCCGGGGCGGTAGCGAGGCCAAAGGGCATCCGGTTGAACTCAAAGAGCCCCATTGGCAATACAAACGCCGTCTTGGCCCGATCTTTTTCAGCCATTGGGACCTGCCAGTACCCGCTTGCCAAATCCAACGTTGAGAAATACTTGGCCCGACCCAGGGCCGACAGGGATTCTTCAATACGGGGTAAAGGATATGCGTCCCGTACGGTGTGGGCATTCAATTTCCGATAGTCCACACAAAATCGGAGTGTCCCATCCTTCTTGCGGACCAAGACTACAGGGGCCGCCCAGGGACTCCGGCTCTCTCGGATCACTTGGTTGTCCAGCATACTGGCCACCATGCTCTTCACCTCTTGATAGAGCGCCGGAGGAATTTGGCGATATCTTTCTCTAATGGGTGGAGTATCCCCCGTTGGAATCTCATGCTCAATCGTCTGGGTACACCCGAAGTCCTCTCCATGTCGGGAAAAGGTCTCTTGATGTTCCCACAAAACTCTCTCCAACTGCTCCAACTGCACGGGGGTCAGCTTCTCCCGATCCACTCCCATCTGCTCCATGATCACATGAACATTCCATTCCTCCGTAGGAGGTTCAGTCCGGCCTACCTCGACCGCGAATGTCCAGGATGACTGTTGGTCTGGTCGCAATTCGAACCCTGCATTTTCCGGCACCTTCTCTGCCGGTACGAACAGTTCAGCCAGTGTGGTCCCAGCGGGAATTGCAACAGCTTCATCTAAAACATTGATGCATCGGACCGGTACTCGTCCATTCTTCACAATCGCCAAAGAACGGGCCACATGTACCTTGGCAAATGAGGAACCCTCTCGGGCGGGCTCAAGTAGCACTTCAAGCCCATTCAATCTCTGTGCAGCTCCCACAGGCAGCATTAAGAGTTCCTCTTGTCTGGGTCCCAGCAGGATTGGGGCCCTCGAAGTCACTCGGACCCGGCCCACCCGGCCACCTGGGACCGCACTTTTCAGCAAGTCGCAACTCAGCACTAGACGGTGTAGAATTCTCTGTGTGGGTCGGTGTCTTGTCGCACGGGCCCAGTATCGGGGTCCTTCACTGGCATACATCTGGTGATTCAAATCTCGCAGCACGTTCATTCCGAGCGTCACTTCCATCCCTCTTCTAGGGGGGTGATCCACCAGTACTACCCCTTTCTGCCCCAGCTCTTGACCAAACATTTTTAGTTGCATCCACACGATCCCTTTTACTGACAATTGACCATTATTTGCGGCGGTCAGTCGTATCACTCGGCCATCCTCTGGAATCACTAGTCGACTGAAGTATCTCTCATATACTTCTAGAGGCATTATAGTACATTCGGATCCCGTGTCAACCAAGCACCTCATCTTCCGCCCTTCAAACTCTGCTTCTATCACTGGACTACATGCAAACAAATCTTGTTCATTCCGTCGAGGGCTTTGTGTGGGTGGGGCCGCTGCTGCTTGCCCTCTCATGGCAGCGGCCGGAAGTTTAAAGCCGGCGACGGGGTTTCTGGGGCTGTAAGCGCCCGGCAGTAACGCGAGATGTGTCCCTGGCGGCCACACTTCCAGCAGGTGATTGTTCCTCGTGGGCAAGGGCTTGACTCATTCTGATAGGACGACCTGGCCATTTGCGGGGTCACCGTTCCAGGGGGTGAGGCAGGAGGTTCCCGCGAGGGGGTAGAGGCGGGATCAACTGTCAGTTGAGACAATTTCAGCTTCAACTCCTTCACCTCAGCACGCAGAGCTTGTACCACGCTTACCAGCCCCTCTCCCCCCGACCCTGATGAACCACCTTCCTCCAGCTGGGCACTGTTCACTGACCCCTCGGGAACATAGGCCGATTTCTCTTCCCTTTCCACTGCAGCTCGGTAAATCTGCCAGAAAGATAACTCTGGTGCAACCCGGGCCATTTCCAACAGTTTGTCCCGGAGAAGTCTATTGGCTACACCGGTGATGAATTGGTCCCGGAGCAAGCGGTCTACCTCCCGGAATGCCCCCATGGCCCCCGGGTCTAGTCGCTGCATCTCATTCAACATCTCTTGCAAAATATTAGAGTACTGCATCAGGGACTCACACTCTCTCTGGGGACGATTAAAGAATAGGGACCGAAGCTGGGCCACGCGCGCTCGGCCCCCCAAACTCCCCTCTAACAGTTCCAAAATCTTTTCTAATGTATCCCTCTCTGATTCTGGGCGCACCATCACCATACGCCTAATATCACCCTCCAGTGCATTTAATGCCAGCTCAGCGCGTAACGCGGGGGTCAAATTACACATGCGCAGAATACTCCGGATTCTCTCAGCCCAATCTTGCAACGCCATATTGCGCCCATCGTATTTCGGCATGTGCTGAAGTAAAGCTCCTACAGGCACATACCCTCCTGAAGTCGCCGCGGCTGCCAGGGGAACCCCAACCCCCGAGGAGGATGCGGATACAGCGGGGTCATTTCCACCCTCGCCCTCGTCCATGACAAACACTGGATCCTGCCGACTACGCCAAAAATGTAATGACCAGAGGTCCGAATAAGATCCAGTGAGTCACAAACCAAGACCAAGGCAGAAATCTCCAACGGTATTTACTCAAAGGCAAAATAATCAAGGCAATATGGAGAATATTAAGACAGATGCACCCCAAAGATACACTAATTCAGCAGCAGCTGAAATCACTGTGCCACTCCAAGGTCTCCTGAGAACTGTATACTACAACAGACTAGTAAGAAATTTACCTAACAGGCAACTAAAAACAGGAACAAGTGTAAATTGAATGTAGTGTTATTAAGGGAGCCCCTGGAATGGCACATTGAGTATAACTTACACAACTCTAATATAAGATACACCTCTAAAGTAACAATCTAACACTCTGAGCAGAGATACCCGGGTATCTATAACTATGGTACCGTATCCTGAGATGGATTTCCTCTCAGGCAGGAATCCGCACAGGCTGCAGCCAGTTCATATCTTCAGCGCCAATAAGTTACAGCAAACTCCTCTTGTCTTGTCGGCCGATGCCGAGCCCAAACGCCGGGGACTTAGTTAGTGGTCTCACGATGTTGTCTCTGCTTCTGTAGCTCCTAGGAATGCTTCCACGACAATCCGTCCGTCTCTGTATCAGCAGTCTGTCCAGACTTGGTTCTCCACTCAATGCACAGGGAATCCACAGACTTCCAAATACGTACTGGGTTCTTAGTAAAGTCTCAGTCTTTTGTTAAATAAAGGGTTAACTCCTCTCCAGGAAACGTTAGCCACACAAGTCTCTCACAGAGTTAAACAAAAGGTTAGTTCTTCTCCAGGGGAACGTTAGCAACAAAAAGTCTCTCAAAAGCTTCTTTTCCTCCAAAAACACTTGCAGTAAATCCACACACAGTCTCTCTTTAAGATATCACAGCAGCTTCTGCCTTTGTTTCCCGCCTTTTTCTCTCCCAGCTCTCACTTCCTAGTTTCACTTTACACACGAGACACTAGACCCCACCCAGCAGCACACATTGTCTCTGAGAGTTTTGCACGGTCTGTTCTCTTCTGCAATAGGCAAAAACCACAGGGTCCTAGTGCCCTCTCAGTGGGACTACAGTTCACCCTCTTACAAGCTCAGCTCCCATTCTCCCAGTGTTCCTTCTCTGTTTGGGCAGCTGGAGGGATTTCAGGACATCTAGGCTCAGTGTGGCTGGAATACGCTGACTCCCCGCCACCATCCACTGCTCCCTAGGCCGCCTTGCTGCTACTTTAGCAGCCTCGTCCGTCCTTCTGTTGCCCTTTTCCTCCACTGAGTCACCGTCCGTGTGTGCTTTTTACCTTGACGATGCCAACCTGGACTGATAACGTCAATACCTCCACTAATTGTTTCACCAGCTCTACGTTTTTTTTTTTAATGGGCTTACCGGCTGATGTAAGAAACGCTCTGCTTCTCCAGATAGGGCAATATTCATGGGATATTCCCCATGCACAATTTGAAACTGTGTAACTGTTAGCGACTTTACCTGCAGCAGCTCTACACGCCTCAGTGAGTGCCTTCAACTCTGCCTCCTGCACCGACATGTGAGGAGCGAGTGGTTCAGCTCGGATTACCTCATGTGAGGATACTACTGCATATCCAATGTAGAGTCGCCCATTCTGGTGGTATCTGGAGCCATCTACAAAAATAAAAAACCTCAAAATATGCATTAGGAACAGGTTTTTTTCCTGACTCATCAGTTCCTATGCAGTCATGTTCGTGCGTCATGTCAACGTCATGTCATGTTCTCTTTCCCACCTGCCAATGCTGTCACCAATTCCCCCTTTTCTGAATCCACAGGCAGATGAGTGGCTGGATTCAGAACATTATGTCTTTTGAGGGTGACATATTCAGGAATTAGTATTAGAGCACATTCAAGTCTGATCTGTCTATCCATAGACAGGTGTTTTGGTTGAACTTGTACGAGTATGGCATTAATGTCACGTGGGGAACAAATTGTCAAAAAGAAAAAGTCAGTGTGATCTCACATGCCTTTCAGTAATACAGCAGCTCTTACAGCACGTACACATGTAGAAGACCCTCTAATCACGGGGTCTAATTGTGCTAAGTAGTAACCTATCGGTCTCTGTTTCTTTCCATGTTGTAGTGTTAGTACTGCGGTAGCATGTCCACCTTGCTCTGTGCAAAATAAGAAAAATGGCTGATCATAGTTTGGAATGTCTGACACAATGAGCAGCTTGAGAGAGTGGAAGGAATCAATTGCTTCTTGAGTGAGATTGTAGGGTTCTGATGGCAAACAGTCATAGAGTGGGTGCATCATTTGTGAAGCAGACCTTATCCAAGGCCTACAGTAGGTCACCAAACCTAGAAAAGTGCGTAGATGCTGGTGTGACCTGGGTAAAGGGAGATTTGTATTGCCTGTTTTCTGTCTTCAGTCAGGTGTCTTGTACCTTCAGCAATACAATGTCCTAAAAATGTCACCTTTTGTTTGCAATACTGTAATTTGTCACGTGAGACTCTGCAACCCTTTTCTGCCAAAAAAAAACACAGCAAGGAAACTGTAGCTTCCGGACATCTGGTCCGGGCAGCAGAGCAAGAGGTCATCCACGTACTGTAGTAGTACAATCTGTGGATGAGGTGGTTGCCACTGCTCAAGAATCCCTACCATCGCTGTTGAATAGATGGTTGGGGAGTTCTTTCCCCCTTTGTGGGAGGACCGTCCTACAGTATTGTGAAAGAAAAAAGATACTGACAGTCAAAGTGCAGTGGTACAGAGAAGAATGCATTTGCCAAATCAATAATGGTGAAACATTTTGACGTCGCTGGGATCTGTGCCCGTACGGTGTGTGTGTGTTAGGGACAGTTGAGGTCACACTCACTGTAACATCATTAATAGCTCGTTAGTCATGAACTATTCTGTAAGTGTCAGGGGAACCCTTGGGTCCTTTTTTTCTTAATGGGATACAAAGGGGTGTTGCAGGGGGAATATCTCTGCACTAGAATCCCTGCCTTAACATACTCTTTAATATCCCTGCTCAGGGCCATTGATTTCACTAGACTTAAGGGGTATTGCCTTAACCAAAGAGGAGTGATTACTTCTCTTGATTTATCATGACAGGGGGAATGGGCAGTCGACCCATAACAGATTTTCCCCTTGCCCAAACGGTGTCTGGTACCTGACTCTTTTCCCTGTCCTCAGACATTCTGGTGTCAGGTGTTACTTTCACTACTCTTGCCATATACACCATTTCTGCAATATTACACAAGTGTTTATATAAGTCACACATTAATGTCCAAATATTTCTACCCGTATTTGATTGGGTAGAGTACCCCTTAAAAAAATCTAAATTTGATTCACAAAATGTAACCAAAAGAAAATTATATATATATAATTACGAAAGATACTGAGTCATAAAACGGGGGAGCACAATGCCATAGGCCACAGCAAAGCACAAGCTTATTCTAAGAAAGTAGCAGCCCTATATAAATCCATAACTAACAGTTCCGAATACAAAAAGAAGGGATTTGAAAAATGCCAAATATCAATGCAAGTTGCCTGCGATAAGGTATGAGAAGTGGAAAAGACAAATAAACAGTGACTATGGTTTCAGCCAATATAATGAATGGCTAAAAAACTATATATCATATGAAGACAACCTAGAAATACACAGTAACTATACCATCTTGTGTAAGGAAACTACTAAACTGGCAAATGAATGGATTTAAGTATAACTACAATAGGGCATGATTTACCTGTGGTATAATGTGCACGTGGAAGACCCTGGCGTCCCTCTGCCCCAAGTGTTTATATGAAAAGGGGACTTGTGACTGTAATACCCTCAGGAGAGCACTGTATAGTGCCTAGACAGCACTCAACTCTGCTCCCAGCAAATTCATAGGGGTATTGTCACTAACAATAAGTTTGTAAGCACCTCTTGGCTGTCTCGTGACTCTAGTCTTTTCTTGTTTAGTCATAGGGGCTTCAGTCGCTTGTCCCCCTACCCTCACGTATTCCACAGTCTCGTCAGTAATCATGTCTGGCAGTATCAAGTCTTTGTGTACTAGTCACAAGTGTCCCAACTGCCCCAGTGTCGTTCAAGAATTCTGTCTATTTCCCTCCCAGCATTGGTATGGTGGTCATCAAGGCAGGACCAGGTCCAGAGGGGACAAGAACAGGGCACACATTTGTCACTGGGTTGTCAGTTTCCTAGTCTGAAGGTGAAGGAGGTGGAAGATTGGTCTGAGTGTCCATTTTCTCCACAATTCCAGCACTTCACTGTTTCTAAGTCCTTAGGTCCCTTACTACGTCTCTACTGTTTTCCTTGTGCTCCAGCATACATGACACGTTGTCTTATTGTCCTAATTTCTTCAACTCCTGAGCAACCTTCAGGAGGTCTTTGGATCTACATTTCTCCATTTAGGTCTGGCTGTCTGTACTGCGTCTCGTAAGCCTTTTGTCATACCGTCAATGAATGTATTTACCAATATTTTAACGTCAAGTGGGTTTACTGGACTGTACCCTATGTCTGCCCATTTCAGCTGTAACCGTCCAGAGTACATCTCTACTCTCTCTCCTTTAGTCACATCTGTAAAAGTCTTAATTTGCATCCTAGTACGTCACCTGCTTTGGTGCTCACCAACTCTCTAGGTCTGCTCAGGTGCACTTATACGTCCATCATATTGTCTTTGTCTGTAAAATGGGAAAGGTTTGTTCTCAGGGTCAGCCAATTCTTTTAGCGTAGCTAGCTAGTCAAAGGACTTCCAGGGATAATACTCCTGTATCTGTCTTACACTACCTGATGTGGTTGGTTCTCTGGTGGTGGGGGTGACATGACATGCCGGTCTACAGCTCCTTCCCAAAAGGATTACTGTCAGCTTACTCCCAAAAGTTAATGTCCCCACTACCCATTAACCACAATCCTGTGTCAGCTTCTTATGTCACTATATGTGATCTTGTCTGGAGAGGATTCAGTGTAATTCACTTGGGTTGGGTTACATCACAGATCATACAAGTATTTCTCCAGTCTGGGTTTGTCTGACCGCAATGTTTACAAGTCCATCTGTCTTGTCTTGGTCTCTGGTTATACAAAGGTATGACCGTAGCAGTAATGTGTCGGTCATAGTCGGACTTTTAAGCATCAAAACATTCATAATACACCTTACTTCCGTCCTGCTGCACTCTCTCAGATGCCATTTATTCACATGCTATTTTCCTCATTTGTCTGTGCCTTTTTGAACATCCGAACATCCAAACATCCATCCACTCACTGGCATTTTTGCCTGTTTCAATATTGGTCTCACATCTTTCACTGCTTCCTTTTTCCAATCTGTACAGCGGTTTTTGGATCCCATTGGGGGCCCTGACTGCACACAGAATAAGTTGCCCATGGCTTCAACTTATCCGCTCAACAACACCGAGCAGGTTCCCTACCTACCACTCGGTGGCACCGAGCAGGTGCACTACCTACCACTCGGTGGACTTAAAGGCTTTTACCAAGCAGGTTCACTACCTACCACTCGGTAAATCAGCTGGCTAGCACAGCTCCATGGACGGCAAGGTTACACCATCTAATGCCGTAGACTGACTGTAGCAGGTCACTCCGTACACTACATCAGCCGTGCAGTTGGCTACCTCCTCTGCTGATCCTCAATTCGCTATATCAATCACTCAACTTGAAGCAGGAGAATCTTTTACCAATCTTTTCAATCACTTACAAGCTTCCTCTAAAATAGGCACAATTCTTTCACTTTCAAATTCCAACTTGAACTTACGATATTTCTTTCTACTTCAATACATACAGTACTATTGCTTTAAACACAAATCTCTTAGCGCGTAGTAAACCAAGGACAGAATATGCACAGCTCCATATTCTTCAGCGCAGCTGCATGGACCCCCCCTTTCTCTGGCCCGCATCACAAGGAGGAGAAAATCAAAAACAATTCGCACAGGGGTTCGCCCCTCCCATCAAATGTAAACACAGATAAGAGCTTGTCTTACACACACAGAAACAGAATGCAGCAGTTTTCAGACTTAATCTCTACAAAACATTCATTCTCTCGGAATTAAAAACAGTTTCTCTATACAAGCAGATCACTGCATAACTTGAATAAGTTGATTCTGACCGCGTCCAGCCAAAACACATATAGAAACCTATCCAATGTCAAACCACACATAACACGGGTTTCACTGAATCTCAGATGTAAATTAAATGTACATTAAAATATCCACAACTCATTCATCCTGGACAATAAACAACAGTTAGATAAGTAATGATACTTATGTGATCACTCATACATACATGCTCATTCAGGGATTGTTGTTTCTTTTCCTTTCACTTTCAGTTGATTTTTACAAGAAGAAAATCCCTTATCTCAATCACTCCACCTAATTCAGCTCAAACTGCGCTGAATAATGTCTTCTGTCACATACAGAGGACCACACCTAACGGAACCCCTCATCAATCAGGGATTTATGTTTATTCCTTATACTCATTTACTCACCTGTCATCTCATTCAGAGTTCTCATAGACATACAAGGCTCACACAGCCTGCCTATTTTGCACTTTGGAATTAACACAACTCTATATAACTCTATATAACAAAAACTGCAGCAGTGTCCACTGACACTCTGAAAGCACTTTAAGGCCAAACAACAAAAACCACGGCCTTAATACAAAATACAGCTTCATATAATGTACTGCCAATCCAAAATGACCAAAATAACAACACTGCACAGAGTCTATCCCAGCTCTGTATTACTCACTACACAAATACACAACCAATTAGGATACTGACAAATGATACAGATAACAATTATCATCTTATAACTCTATTATTCAACTCTCATACGGACATAAACAGACAAAACACAAAACTCACTGGTGATGTGGATTCTTTGAACCATGCTCGCAGCCTTTTACCCAGAGGTATGGAGAGATCCAGATGAGAGATTGCAAGTGCAAAACAGGTTTGTAAGAATAATATTTCTCACCTTGCTGCAGCTGGTGTTTTGCATGCCAATCTCCCAGAAGCTCCCCCATACGGATTCCGAATAAGCTGGATACATGGCCCCGGTCGGGCGCCAAAACTGTTATAGCTGTTTTTCATTCTGACCCAAATGTCAGCTGACAGATCACCAGTGAGGGCCAAATCGTGGAGTTACGCCCGTCATTTTACAAGCGCGCTTGGAGACAAAAAGACACCTCACACATATCCTGTGAGCAAGTCACTTTTATCTGAAGTAAAGGAGCAAGAAGCAAATTTTATACCATTTACACATAATGCATTTCAATGTAACTCATGTAGCCCCCACCATCGCCCAGGGTCATACTTTATTTACCATAACCCAGAATATGTTGTACTGACTCTTGAGAACATACATGATAAGAAGTACAGTCTCCTTGAAGCGGAGACACTAAGACTACTGCATCAACAGATTCTAGTAATTCTAACAATTAAAGGCAAGAGGCACTTAAAGGCAAGGTAGCTAAAGGCAAACTATTAACCCTTCTATATCAATCATGTGTGGCTATTATACAGTATTGAGCATCATGTGTGGCCATTATACAGTATGGAGCATCATGTGTGGCCATTATACAGTATGGAGCATCATGTGTGGTCATTATACAGTATGGAGCATCATGTGTGGCCATTATACAGTATGGAGCATCATGCGTGGCCATTATACAGTATGGTGCATCATGTGCGGTCATTATACAGTATGGAGCATCATGTGTGGCCATTATACAGTATGGAGCATCATGTGTGGCCATTATACAGTATGGAGCATCATGTGTGGCCATTATACAGTATGGAGCATCATGTGTGGCCATTATACAGTATGGAGCATCACGTGTGGCCATTATACAGTATGGAGCACTGTGTGGCCATATTTATTTTTGTTTATAATTATTGGATATGAAACAGTGTGATCAGCAGTGCTAAATGGGTGTGGTTGGGACGTGGATATGTGTGTGTGTGTGTGTGTGGAATGGGTGTGGTCAGAGGCGTGGCCTAAAATTATACTTCTTTGGTTGGGATGAATGGTACCACATTTGCCAGATCACGGCAAGTGCCGCAAATCCCATAGGGAATGAATGAGGCCGAACGCAGTGTTGCCGTAAGTGATCTGTTACACGGCAGATGCAGAAAAACTGCCCGATCTGCTGCAAAAGGCGACTTTCACATCAGAGATTCTTGCCAAAGTCACTGCCGATAGTGTCATACTCACCAATGGGGGAGGTAGCACTAAAAGTGCCTAGGGCAGCAGATACTCTAAATACGGCCCTGGGGGTTACCTTATTCCAGAAGGAAAAGAGATAAGGAAGGATGGGGATAAGGATCACAGAGGTATCATATGGATACTGTGAGAGACATTAAAAAGGAAATTACATAGTAACATAGTAACATAGTTAGTAAGGCCGAAAAAAGACATTTGTCCATCCAGTTCAGCCTATATTCCATCATAATAAATACCCAGATCTACGTCCTTCTACAGAACCTAATAATTGTATGATACAATATTGTTCTGCTCCAGGAAGACATCCAGGCCTCTCTTGAACCCCTCGACTGAGTTCGCCATCACCACCTCCTCAGGCAAGCAATTCCAGATTCTCACTGCCCTAACAGTAAAGAATCCTCTTCTATGTTGGTGGAAAAACCTTCTCTCCTCCAGACGCAAAGAATGCCCCCTTGTGCCCGTCACCTTCCTTGGTATAAACAGATCCTCAGCGAGATATTTGTATTGTCCCCTTATATACTTATACATGGTTATTAGATCGCCCCTCAGTCGTCTTTTTTCTAGACTAAATAATCCTAATTTCGCTAATCTATCTGGGTATTGTAGTTCTCCCATCCCCTTTATTAATTTTGTTGCCCTCCTTTGTACTCTCTCTAGTTCCATTATATCCTTCCTGAGCACCGGTGCCCAAAACTGGACACAGTACTCCATGTGCGGTCTAACTAGGGATTTGTACAGAGGCAGTATAATGCTCTCATCATGTGTATCCAGACCTCTTTTAATGCACCCCATGATCCTGTTTGCCTTGGCAGCTGCTGCCTGGCACTGGCTGCTCCAGGTAAGTTTATCATTAACTAGGATCCCCAAGTCCTTCTCCCTGTCAGATTTACCCAGTGGTTTCCCGTTCAGTGTGTAATGGTGATATTGATTCCCTCTTCCCATGTGTATAACCTTACATTTATCATTGTTAAACCTCATCTGCCACCTTTCAGCCCAAGTTTCCAACTTATCCAGATCCATCTGTAGCAGAATACTATCTTCTCTTGTATTAACTGCTTTACATAGTTTTGTATCATCTGCAAATATCGATATTTTACTGTGTAAACCTTCTACCAGATCATTAATGAATATGTTGAAGAGAACAGGTCCCAATACTGACCCCTGCGGTACCCCACTGGTCACAGCGACCCAGTTAGAGACTATACCATTTATAACCACCCTCTGCTTTCTATCACTAAGCCAGTTACTAACCCATTTACACACATTTTCCCCCAGACCAAGCATTCTCATTTTGTGTACCAACCTCTTGTGCGGCACGGTATCAAACGCTTTGGAAAAATCGAGATATACCACGTCCAATGACTCACCGTGGTCCAGCCTATAGCTTACCTCTTCATAAAAACTGATTAGATTGGTTTGACAGGAGCGATTTCTCATAAACCCATGCTGATATGGAGTTAAACAGTTATTCTCATTGAGATAATCCAGAATAACATCCCTCAGAAACCCTTCAAATATTTTACCAACAATAGAGGTTAGACTTACTGGCCTATAATTTCCAGGTTCACTTTTAGAGCCCTTTTTGAATATTGGCACCACATTTGCTATGCGCCAGTCCTGCGGAACAGACCCTGTCGCTATAGAGTCACTAAAAATAAGAAATAATGGTTTATCTATTACATTACTTAGTTCTCTTAGTACTCGTGGGTGTATGCCATCCGGACCCGGAGATTTATCTATTTTAATCTTATTTAGCCGGTTTCGCACCTCTTCTTGGGTTAGATTGGTGACCCTTAATATAGGGTTTTCATTGTTTCTTGGGATTTCACCTAGCATTTCATTTTCCACCGTGAATACCGTGGAGAAGAAGGTGTTTAATATGTTAGCTTTTTCCTCGTCATCTACAACCATTCTTTCCTCACTATTTTTTAAGGGGCCTACATTTTCAGTTTTTATTCTTTTACTATTGATATAGTTGAAGAACAGTTTGGGATTAGTTTTACTCTCCTTAGCAATGTGCTTCTCTGTTTCCTTTTTGGCAGCTTTAATTAGTTTTTTAGATAAAGTATTTTTCTCCCTATAGTTTTTTAGAGCTTCAATGGTGCCATCCTGCTTTAGTAGTGCAAATGCTTTCTTTTTACTGTTAATTGCCTGTCTTACTTCTTTGTTTAGCCACATTGGGTTTTTCCTATTTCTAGTCCTTTTATTCCCACAAGGTATAAACCGCTTACACTGCCTATTTAGGATGTTCTTAAACATTTCCCATTTATTATCTGTATTCTCATTTCTGAGGATATTGTCCCAGTCTACCAGATTAAGGGCATCTCTAAGCTGGTCAAACTTTGCCTTCCTAAAGTTCAATGTTTTTGTGACTCCCTGACAAGTCCCCCTAGTGAAAGACAGGTGAAACTGCACAATATTGTGGTCGCTATTTCCTAAATGCCCAACCACCTGCAGATTTGTTATTCTGTCAGGTCTATTAGATAGTATTAGGTCTAAAAGTGCTGCTCCTCTGGTTGGATTCTGCACCAATTGTGAAAGATAATTTTTCTTGGTTATTAGCAGAAACCTGTTGCCTTTATGGGTTTCACAGGTTTCTGTTTCCCAGTTAATATCCGGGTAGTTAAAGTCCCCCATAACCAGGACCTCATTATGGGTTGCAGCTTCATCTATCTGCTTTAGAAGTAGACTTTCCATGCTTTCTGTTATATTTGGGGGTTTGTAACAGACCCCAATGAGAATTTTGTTACCATTTTTCCCTCCATGAATTTCAACCCATATGGACTCGACATCCTCATTCCCTTCGCTAATATCCTCCCTTAAAGTGGACTTTAGACAAGACTTTACATAGAGACAAACCCCTCCTCCTCTCCGATTTTTACGATCCTTTCTAAACAGACTGTAACCCTGTAAGTTAACTGCCCAGTCATAGCTTTCATCTAACCATGTCTCGGTTATTCCCACTATGTCAAAGTTACCTGTAGCATAAATTAGCATATATAATATCACAGCCAAGTGCCCATAGGGGTATAAGGTACCTAATGGTTATGTGTCCGTATATGGTAGCCCACTCTGTGGCTGTTGGTAATCTGTAGGTAGGTAATATACACACGTATACGTTTTTAGTACAGGGGCTATAAAGAGGTCAGGTCGGTTATAGGCAAGGTGAATTACCTGTGTGAAGGGTATGTAGGACAGCCGCGATCCGTCATATCCGGCCTGAGCTGCTGACTTCCGGTCTGGCGGCATGTAGTATTATTTAACCCCTTCCCGACCTGTGACACAGCGTATGCGTCATGAAAGTCGGTGCCAATCCGACCTGTGACGCATATGCTGTGTCACAGAAAGATCGCGTCCCTGCAGATCGGGTGAAAGGGTTAACTCCCATTTCACCCGATCTGCAGGGACAGGGGGAGTGGTAGTTTAGCCCAGGGGGGGTGGCTTCACCCCCTCGTGGCTACGATCGCTCTGATTGGCTGTTGAAAGTGAAACTGCCAATCAGAGCGATTTGTAATATTTCACCTAAAAAAATGGTGAAATATTACAATCCAGCCATGGCCGATGCTGAAATATCATCGGCCATGGCTGGAAATACTAATGTGCCCCCACCCCACTCCTCCGATCGCCCCCCCAGCCCCCCGATCTGTGGCCCGCTCCCCTCCGTCCTGTGCTCCGCTCCCCCGTCCTCCTGTCCGCTCCCCCCGTGCTCCAATCACACCCCCCCGTGCTCCAATCAAACCCCCCCGCACTCCGATCCCCCCCCGTGCTCCGATCCACCCCCCCTGCACACCGATCCACCCCCCCTGCACACCGATCCACCCGCCCGCACACCGATCACTCTCCCCCATGCTCCGATCCCTCCCCCCCGTGCTCCGACGCCCCCCCGTGCCCTGATCTCCCCCCCCTGTGCCCTGATCTCCCCCCCTTATACTTACCGATCCTGGCGGGGTCCCGTCCGTCTTCTTCCCCGGGCGCCGCCATGTTCCAAAATGGCGGGCGCATGCGCAGTGCGCCCGCCGAATCTGCCGGCCGGCAGATTCGTTCCAATGTGAATTTTGATCACTGTGATATAATCTATCACAGTGGTCAAAATAAAAAAACAGTAAATGACCCCCCCCATTTGTCCCCCATAGATAGGGACAATAATAAAATAAAGAATTTTTTTTTTTTTCACTAAGGTTGGAGTTAGAACTAGGGTTAGGGTTAGGGGTAGGGTTAGGGGTAGGGGTAGGGGTAGGGTTAGGGGTAGGGTTAGGGGTAGGGTTAGGGGTAGGGGTAGGGGTAGGGTTAGGGGTAGGGGTAGGGTTAGGGGTAGGGTTAGGGGTAGGGGTAGGGTTAGGGTTAGGGTTAGGGTTTCGGTATGTGCACACGTATTCTGGTCCTCTGCGGATTTTTCCGCAGCGGATTTGATAAATCCGCAGTGCTAAACCGCTGCGGATTTATGGCAGATTTACCGCGGTTTTTCTGCGCATTTCACTGCGGTTTTACAACTGCGATTTTCTATTGGAGCAGTTGTAAAACCGCTGTGGAATCCGCAGAAAGAAGTGACATGCTGCGGAATGTAAACCGCTGCGTTTCCGTGCAGTTTTTCCGCAGCATGTGTACAGCGATTTTTGTTTCCCATAGGTGTACATTGAAATGTAAACTCATGGGAAACTGCTGCGGATCCGCAGCGTTTTCCGAAGCGTGTGCACATACCTTTAGAATTAGGCTATGTGCACACGGTGCGGATTTGGCTGCGGATCCGCAGCGGATTGGCCGCTGCGGATCCGCAGCAGTGTTCCATCAGGTTTACAGTACCATGTAAACCTATGGAAAACCAAATCCGCTGTGCCCATGGTGCGGAAAATACCGCACGGAAACGCTGCGTTGTATTTTCCGCAGCATGTCAATTCTTTGTGCGGATTCCGCAGCGTTTTACACCTATTCCTCAATAGGAATCCGCAGGTGAAATCCGCAGTAAATCCGCAGGTAAAACGCAGTGCCTTTTACCCGCGGATTTTTCAAAAATGGTGCGGAAAAATCTCACACGAATCCGCAACGTGGGTACATAGCCTTAGGGTTAGGGTTGGGTTGGAATTAGGGTTGTGGTTAGGGTTAGGGGTGTGTTGGGGTTAGGGTTGTGGTTAGGGTTACGGCTACAGTTGGGATAAGGGTTAGGGGTGTGTTGGCGTTAGAATTGAGGGGTTTCCACTGTTTAGGCACATCAGGGGGTCTTCAAACGCAACATGGCGCCACCATTGATTCCAGCCAATCTTTTATTCAAAAAGTCAAATGGTGCTCCTTCCCTTCCGAGCCCCGACGTGTGCCCAAACAGTGGTTTACCCCCACATATGGGGTATCAGTGTACTCAGGACAAACTGGGCAACAATTACTGGGGTCCAATTTCTCCTGTTACCCTTGAGAAAATAAAAAATTGCTTGCTAAAACATCATTTTTGAGGAAAGAAAAATGATTTTTTATTTTCACGGCTCTGCGTTGTAAACGTCTGTGAAGCACTTGGGGGTTCAAAGTGCTCACCCCATATCTAGATAAGTTCCTTGGGGGGTCTAGTTTCCAAAATGGGGTCACTTGTGGGGGGTTTCTACTGTTTAGGCACACCAGGGGCTCTGCAAACGCAACGTGACGCCCGCAGACCATTCCATCAAAGTCTGCATTTCAAAACGTCACTACTTGACTTCCGAGCCCCGACATGTGCCCAAACAGTGGTTTACCCCCACATATGGGGTATCAGCGTACTCAGGACAAACTGGGCAACAATTACTGGGGTCCAATTTCTCCTGTTACCCTTGAGAAAATAAAAAATTGCTTGCTAAAACATCATTTTTGAGGAAAGAAAAATGATTTTTTATTTTCACGGCTCTGCGTTGTAAACGTCTGTGAAGCACTTGGGGGTTCAAAGTGCTCACCACATATCTAGATAAGTTCCTTGGGGGGTCTAGTTTCCAAAATGGGGTCACTTGTGGGGGGTTTCTACTGTTTAGGCACACCAGGGGCTCTGCAAACGCAACGTGACGCCCGCAGACCATTCCATCAAAGTCTGCATTTCAAAACGTCACTACTTGACTTCCGAGCCCCGACATGTGCCCAAACAGTGGTTTACCCCCACATATGGGGTATCAGCGTACTCAGAACAAACTGGGCAACAATTACTGGGGTCCAATTTCTCCTGTTACCCTTGAGAAAATAAAAAATTGCTTGCTAAAACATCATTTTTGAGGAAAGAAAAATGATTTTTTATTTTCACGGCTCTGCGTTGTAAACGTCTGTGAAGCACTTGGGGGTTCAAAGTGCTCACCACATATCTAGATAAGTTCCTTGGGGGGTCTAGTTTCCAAAATGGGGTCACTTGTGGGGGGTTTCTACTGTTTAGGCACACCAGGGGCTCTGCAAACGCAACGTGACGCCCGCAGACCATTCCATCAAAGTCTGCATTTCAAAACGTCACTACTTGACTTCCGAGCCCCGACATGTGCCCAAACAGTGGTTTACCCCCACATATGGGGTATCAGCGTACTCAGGACAAACTGGGCAACAATTACTGGGGTCCAATTTCTCCTGTTACCCTTGAGAAAATAAAAAATTGCTTGCTAAAACATCATTTTTGAGGAAAGAAAAATGATTTTTTATTTTCACGGCTCTGCGTTGTAAACGTCTGTGAAGCACTTGGGGGTTCAAAGTGCTCACCACATATCTAGATAAGTTCCTTGGGGGGTCTAGTTTCCAAAATGGGGTCACTTGTGGGGGGTTTCTACTGTTTAGGCACACCAGGGGCTCTGCAAACGCAACGTGACGCCCGCAGACCATTCCATCAAAGTCTGCATTTCAAAACGTCACTACTTGACTTCCGAGCCCCGACATGTGCCCAAACAGTGGTTTACCCCCACATATGGGGTATCAGCGTACTCAGAACAAACTGGGCAACAATTACTGGGGTCCAATTTCTCCTGTTACCCTTGAGAAAATAAAAAATTGCTTGCTAAAACATCATTTTTGAGGAAAGAAAAATGATTTTTTATTTTCACGGCTCTGCGTTGTAAACGTCTGTGAAGCACTTGGGGGTTCAAAGTGCTCACCACATATCTAGATAAGTTCCTTGGGGGGTCTAGTTTCCAAAATGGGGTCACTTGTGGGGGGTTGCTACTGTTTAGGCACACCAGGGGCTCTGCAAACGCAACGTGACGCCCGCAGACCATTCCATCAAAGTCTGCATTTCAAAAGTCACTACTTCCCTTCTGAGCCCCGACGTGTGCCCAAACAGTGGTTTACCCCCACATATGGGGTATCAGCATACTCAGGAGAAACTGGACAACAACTTTTGGGGTCCAATTTCTCCTGTAACCCTTGGGAAAATAAAAAATTCTGGGCTAAAAAATTATTTTTGAGGAAAGAAAACGTATTTATTATTTTCACTGCTCTGTGTTATAAACTTCTGTGAAGCACTTGGGGGTTCAAAGTGCTCACCTCACATCTAGATAAGTTCCTTTCGGGGTCTATTTTCTAAAATGGGGTCACTTGTGGGGGGTTTCTACTGTTTAGCCACATCAGGGGCTCTGCAAACGCAACGTAACGCCCGCAGAGCATTCCATCAAAGTCTGCATTTCAAAATGTCACTACTTGACTTCCGAGCCCCGACATGTGCCCAAACTGTGGTTTACCCCCACATATGGGGTATCAGCGTACTCAGGAGAAACTGTACAACAACTTTTGGGGTCAAATTTCTCCTGTTACCCTTGGGAAAATAATAAATTGCAGGCTAAAAAATCATTTTAGAGAAAATAAAATTTTTATTTTATTTTCATGGCTCTGGGTTATAAACTTCTGTGAAGCACTTGGAAGTTCAAAGTCCTCACCACACATCTAGATTAGTTCCTTTGGGGGTCTAGTTTCCAAAATGGGGTCATATGTGGGGGATCTCCAATGTTTAGGCACACAGGGGCTCTCCAAACGTGACATGGTGTCCGCTAATGATTGGAGCTAATTTTCCATTTAAAAAGCCAATTGGCGTGCCTTCCCTTCCGAGCCCTGCCGTGCGCCCAAACAGTGGTTTACCCCCACATATGGGGTATCAGCGTACTCAGGACAAACTGGACAACAACATTTGCGGTCCAATTTCTCCTATTACCCTTGGCAAAATAGGAAATTCCAGGCTAAAAATCATTTTTGAGGAAAGAAAAATTATTTTTTATTTTCATGGCTCTGCATTATAAACTTCTGTGAAGCACCTGGGGGTTTAAAGTGCTCAATATGCATCTAGATAAGTTCCTTGGGGGGTCTAGTTTCCAAAATGGGGTCACTTGTGGGGGAGCTCCAATGCATAGGCACACAGGGGCTCTCTAAACGCGACATGGTGTCCGCTAACAATTGGAGCTAATTTTCCATTCAAAAAGTCAAATGGCGCGCCTTCCCTTCCGAGCCCTGCCGTGTGCCCAAACAGTGGTTTACCCCCACATATGAGGTATCGGCGTACTCGGGAGAAATTGCCCAACAAATTTTAGGATTCATTTTATCCTATTGCCCATGTGAAAATGAAAAACTGAGGCGAAAAGAATTTTTTTGTGAAAAAAAAAGTACTTTTTCATTTTTACAGATCAATTTGTGAAGCACCTGAGGGTTTAAAGTGCTCAATATGCATCTAGATAAGTTCCTTGGGGGGTCTAGTTTCCAAAATGGGGTCATTTGTGGGGGAGCTCCAATGTTTAGGCACACGGGGGCTCTCCAAACACGACATGGTGTCCGCTAACGATGGAGATAATTTTTCATTCAAAAAGTCAAATGGCGCTCCTTCCCTTCCGAACCTTACCATGTGCCCAAACAGTGGTTTACCCCCACATGTGAGGTATCGGTGTACTCATGAGAAATTGCCCAACAAATTTTAGGATCCATTTTATCCTGTTGCCCATGTGAAAATGAAAAAAATTGAGGCTAAAAGAATTTTTTTGTGAAAAAAAAGTACTTTTTCATTTTTACGGATCAATTTGTGAAGCCCCCGGGGGTTCAAAGTTCTCACTATGCATCTAGATAAGTTCCTTCGGGCGTCTAGTTTCCAAAATGGGGTCACGTGTGGGGGAGCTCCAATTTTTAGGCACACGGGGGCTCTCCAAACGTGACATGGTGTCCGCTAAAGAGTGGAGCCAATTTTTCATTCAAAAAGTCAAATGGCGCTCCTTCCCTTCCAAGCCCTGCCGTGCGCCCAAACAGTGGTTTACCCCCACATATGAGGTATCAGCGTACTCAGGACAAATTGGACAACAACTTTCGTGGTTCAGTTTCTCCTTGTACCATTGGGAAAATAAAAAAAATGTTGCTAAAAGATAATTTTTGTGACTAAAAAGTTAAATGTTCATTTTTTCCTTCCATGTTGCTTCTGCTGCTGTGAAGCACCTGAAGGGTTAAAAAACTTCTTGAATGTGGTTTTGAGCACCTTGAGGGGTGCATTTTTTAGAATGGTGTCACTTTTGGGTATTTTCAGCCATATAGACCCCTCAAACTGACTTCAAATGTGAGGTGGTCCCTAAAAAAAATGGTTTTGTAAATTTCGTTGTAAAAATGAGAAATCGCTGGTCAAATTTTAACTCTTATAACTTCCTAGCAAAAAAAAAATTTTGTTTCCAAAATTGTGCTGGTGTAAAGTAGACATGTGGGAAATGTTATTTATTAACTATTTTGTGTCACATAACTCTCTGGTTTAACAGAATAAAAATTCAAAATGTGAAAATTGCGAAATTTTCAAAATTTTCGCCAAATTTCCGTTTTTATCACAAATAAACGCAGAATTTATTGACCTAAATTTACCACTAACATGAAGCCCAATATGTCACGAAAAAACAATCTCAGAACCGCTAGGATCCGTTGAAGCGTTCCTGAGTTATTACCTCATAAAGGGACACTGGTCAGAATTGCAAAAAACGGCCAGGTCATTAAGGTCAAAATAGGCTGGGTCATGAAGGGGTTAACCCTGGCTGTGGCGGTGAACATGCACGCCGACACAGCAGGGCGCGGGAGCGCCGCTTACAACTACCCTTCACACAGGTAATTCACAGTATCCATATGATACCTCTGGGATCCTTATCCCCAGCCTTCCTTATCTCTTTTCCTTCTGGAATAAGGTAACCGTGCACTTCCATTACTCTTATATATATATGATCCAGTCCTGTCTCAGTATACTAGCATTTTTTCATGTATATTTGCATATGTGTGTATATATCTTTATGTAGGATTCCTAGTCCACAGATTCAGGTGGACCTGTCGTTATTTTTTTCCCTTCATTTACAGATTGTGTGTATATACTTTGTATATATTAATTTGCACCAGGAGGACCCCACACTATAGACTATTCACAGATGTTCTTTATTATTTTGAATTTCCATTCTGGTTTTACTTATTTATTTTGTTTCTTTTCTCTATTTACAGCGATTTGTGATAAAGGCTCCGGCGGAGCCGAAACGTTTTTCTTGTATGTCGCTTATTGTTTAAGATTCTGTTACGCTCACAGAGTATTCTATAATAAATTTAGATTTTTTTTTGCATGATATCCACAAGAGAGTGCAGTGAACTTTAAAAATTATCTCCATAAAGATGGGACCTTAACCCGTATGGCAGGTGACTCGAGCCTTTTTACAGGGTCTCTATCATGTCGCGGCTCGGTGTCACTGTGCCTCCTGGGTATTAGGGCGAACAGGTGACGTGATGTGTAATCCAGCTGTCCTGCTGGTTTCTGCTGTCAGTCCTGGAGTCCCTCACAACCTCAGTGTTCCGGCTACCGGTAATCTGCGCCAGCCAGGGAGGTAGCTAATTCACTGCTCTGCTCCACTGGTGTTCCTTCTCATGTGCTTTGCTCTTCCACACGCTCACTACAATCTGTTTGGCTGTCTGTATTATCTCTGTCTAGGAGCTGCAGCACTTTCTCGTGGCTGCACGGCTCCTCATACGTTCTTCCTCCCTCAGACTGCTCCAGTCTGCTCTCGGGCACTATCTGACTAACTTTCCCTCCAAACAACAATATATCTCTAAATGCAGGCGAGTCACCTAGAAATTAGGATCAACAGCTCCCCCTTGTGGCCTGGAGTGTGAACAAGTTACATGTTTGTGTTACTTGGTGAGAGTTATCCTTCATCGCTTCCAAGTGTGACATCTCCCCTTGAGGAAAGCAATGCCACTGTGATGACCAGGACCCTGGGGCATCACACTAATGCCACCACTGTGCCCCTTACATAGTAATAATGACTCCTTTGTGCTCGCTAAATAGTAAAATGCCTTCCTAGAAAATTAGTGCCCTGTGCTAGTGCTCTCCACTTTTTGTCCCTAAAAAGTAATAATATCCCATATGCAGCTTTAAAGGTCACAATAGTCTGACTGCCCCATAGCAATAATGCTTAAGTGCCCAATTAAGATTTAATAATGTCTCCTAAGTTCCTCCCATGTACAGCTCCACTATACACAGCATGGGGGGCCCACAGCTTCCCTGTACACAGTATAATGCCCCCACAGCTCCCCTATACACAGAATGATGATCCCACAGCTCTTCTATACACAGTATGATGAGCCCACTGCTCCCCTATACACAGTGTGATGTCCTCACTGCTCCCCTCTATACAGTATGATGAGCCCACTGCTCCACTATACACAGTATAATGCCAACAGAGCTCCACTATAGAAAGTATTATGCTCCCCTATACACAGTATGATGATCCCACAATTTCTCTATACACAGTTTGATGTCCCAACTGCTCCCCTTTACATAGTATAGTGAGCCCACAACTCCCCTATACACCGTATGATGTCCCCACTGCTCCCTTCTATACAGTATGATGAGCCCACTGCTCCCCTATACAAAGAATGATGATCCCACAGCTCCTCTATACACAGTATAATGCCAACAGAGCTCCACTATAGAAAGTGTTATGCCCCCCAGAGGTTCCCTATATACAGTATAATGGGCCAACTGCTCCCTTATGCACAGTATAATACCTTCACAGCTCCCCTATACACAGTATGGCAAGCCCACAGCTCCCCCATACACAATATGATGATCTCACAGCTCCCTTATACACAGTAGGATGGGCCTGCAGCTCCCGTACATACAGTACGATGTCCAACAGAGTTCCCCTATACATGGAATTATGTCCCCGCTGCTCCCCCAAAACACAGTGTAATAGTTAATAGCGTTCTTACACCATGCAGCGAGAGAGTCCCCCTGGAAGGAGGAAATTAACTTTATTTCTCCCGGCAGCCTCGCTCTTCCAGTCATAGGGGCGGCGTCTGCACAGTTTCAGTCACTGCTCTGTGTATAGAGAGCGGCAGCTGTAACCGTGCCCCGGCACTGACTGACAGCCAGCTCAGAATTCTCTACCACCCGGTAGCTATGCCACTGGTGCCCCTATGAACAGTAATGCTTATTAAGGGCCCACTTGACATTTAATAATGTCCTGAGTCCCCCCATGTACAGTAACAATGGCCTCAGCATTGCTGATGTCCACAGGCGTCATGTGATGACTCTTTTGGCTTTTCTCAATTCTCTATTGAGAGAAGCCAAACCTTTCTAGCGGACACATGCACATAGCAAACATGGTCGCCTGACCGCCTGATAACGCCAGTGATATTGGGGGCTCATGCAGCAGGTGCTCCATGTCATGATTACGCAGTTATTCCAAGACTTTTATTTCAACATTTATTCATAACATTTATTCCAAGACTTTATTAACTTTATAATAATTTGCTTATTAAATTATTAAAGCACCACTCCAGCAGGTGTTTTTTTTAATAGCTGGAGCTTTAACCCCTTTACCCCAAGGGTGTATTGCACGTTAATGACAAGGCAAATTTTTACAATTCTCACCACTGTCCCTTTATGAGGTTATAAATCTGGAGCGCTTCAACGGATCCTGCTGATTCTGACAATGTTTTCCCGTGACATATTGTACCTCTTGATAGTGGTAAAATTTATTGGATATAACTTGCGTTTATTTGTGAAAAAAAACAGAAATTTGGCAAAAAAAATTCAAATTTTCAAATTTTCCAACTTTGAATTTTCATGCCCTTAAATCACACAGATATGTCACACAAAATACTTAATAAGTAATATTTCTCACATGTCTACTTTACATCAGCACTAGGGTTGAGTGACTTTTAGTTTTTTAGAGTCGAGTCGGGTTTCGCGAAACCCGACTATCTCAAAAGTCGAGTCGAGTGTAGTGTTGAGCGATACCGTCCGATACTTGAAAGTATCGGTATCGGATAGTATCGGCCGATACCCTAAAAATATCGGATATCGCCGATACCGATATCCGATACCAATACAAGTCAATGGGACATCAAGTATCGGAAGGTATTCTCATGGTTCCCAGGGTCTGAAGGAGAGGAAACTCTCCTTCAGGCCCTGGGATCCATAGGGATGTGTAAAATAAAGAATAAAAATAAAAAATATTGATATATTTACCTCTCCGGCGGCCCCTGAACTCAGCGCGGGTAACCGGCAGGCTTCTTTGCTCAAAATCAGCGCTTTTAGGACCTGAGAATCACGTCCCGGCTTCTGATTGGTCGCGGGCGGCCCATGTGACCGCCACGCGACCAATCACAAGCCGTGACATCTTTCGCAGGTCCTTAACGCGCTCATTTTTTAAAAATGAGTGCGTTAATGGCTTTCAAAGACGTAGCGGCTTGTGATTGGTCGCGGCCACGCGACCAATCACAAGCCGCTACGTCTTTGAAAGCCATTAACGCGCTCATTTTTAAAAATTGAGCGCGTTAATAGCTTGCGGTGACGTCGCGGCTTGTGATTGGTCGCGTGGCCGCGACCAATCACAAGCCGCTACGTCTTTGAAAGCCATTAACGCGCTCATTTTTAAAAATGAGCGCGTTAATAGCTTGCGGTGACGTCGCGGCTTATGATTGGTCGCGGCCACGCGACCAATCACAAGCCGCTACGTCTTTGAAAGTCATTAACGCGCTCATTTTTAAAAATGAGCGCGTTAATAGCTTGCGGTGACGTCGCGGCTTGTGATTGGTCGCGTGGCCGCGACCAATCACAAGCCGCTACGTCTTTGAAAGCCATTAACGCGCTCATTTTTAAAAAATGAGCGCGTTAAGGACCTGCGAATGACGTCGCGGCTTGTGATTGGTCGTGTGGAGGTCACATGGGCGGCCCGCGACCAATCAGAAGCCGGGACGTGATTCTCAGGTCCTAAAAGCGCTGATTTTGAACAACGAAGCCTGCCGGTTACCCGCGCTGAGTCCCGGGGCCGCCGGAGAGGTAAATATATCAATATTTTTTATTTTAATTCTTTATTTTACACATCTCTATGTATCCGATACCCGATACCACAAAAGTATCGGATCTCGGTATCGGAATTCCGATACCGCAAGTATCGGCCGATACCCGATACTTGCGGTATCGGAATGCTCAACACTAGTCGAGTGGAATCGGCCGATTATCGCGAAAAGTCGGGGATCGACCGAAACACAAAATCCAATGCAAGTCAATGGGGGAGCATATTCGGCAGTGAGTGGAGGCTAGGAAAACATGTACAGTGCCCATTTTAATGGCAAAAAGATCCATTCTTGTTACTGAAGCTCGTCAATCTTAATTTACCTTATAATAATAGTAAGGCATTGGAAATTGGGGGTCATTTGGCTAAAGTTGTGGGGGGTAGGGCTGGTTCAAGTATTTAGTGGGCCCAGGAAATCTGGATCACGTCACGGCAGTGGAGCAGGGAGAGGTAAGTATTTCAACTTTGCAAGTGCTGTGATCCTGAGCAAGCAGGGGGGTCCCACTCGTTGGCATTGGCACTGGCACAGGGCCCCTCAAAGTACGGCGGTGTGTTTGCACGGCGGGGGCGCCTCCCAGCGGCAGCAACACTTTTGCGTACTATGAGGGGCCCTGTGCCAGTGACGTCGCCAACGAGTATTCCTCCCCCCACCTGATGAAGGAACCTGCACTTTCATCTGCACCTTCCTCTTTGTCCCAGTGTAAGGTGGTATGGTATGCGGGAAGAGGAACCTGACTTTCAGCAGGGTTACAATCTTGCTGTGTAGCGTGCACGGGGAATGTTGCGTTATGGGTCAATGTACCAGCAGACTCTTCTATCACTGGTTGGGCAATGGGCAGGATGAGGAGGAAACACAGATATGGACCCAAAGAATAAAGTGGGCTAAATGCAGTTCAAAATTGGTAACAGGACTAACCTGGGGGCATTGCTTTGTTCAATGGAGGACGACTGTAATGAGAGGCTGACACAGAGAGTAGGCCCAAATCAGTAAGTAGTCTAAATGCAGTTCAAAATTGGCAACAGTAGTAAACAGGCGGCACAGCTTTGTTCAGTGGAGGAGAACAGCAAGGAGCGGCAGACACCGATAGTAGGCCCCAACCCAACTAGTAGGCCAAATGCGTCGGGGAGAGAGGTCGGGTCCTGGACTGCTCTACGAACATTATGGGTAATTAACCCTTTATCATGCATTGACTGTTTTTAGGTGGCAGTTGCTCCCTCTTTTGATATACGGGGAAATATGCACGGCGGGGATCCTTAGTAAATATATGCGGAAGGAGACTATCCCTGTGACTAGTAGCTATGGAATACTAATCCCATGCTATTTATTGTGCTGTCATACTGTGCATTGTTTTCCCTTTATCTGTCCAGGATCTTGACCCCTTTTGCGTCCTCGCACTTCTGGGATCACACTATCCTTTATATTTTCATGTTACATATTTATTCTTGTCTGTAATGTGTCATAGTTCTCTGTATCTTTTATACACTTTTTGTATTTAATAAAATGATATTTTTATAATACTAAAAACTCCTAGTTCTCCTATATTTAACATAGTAGGCCAAATGCAGTCTAACATTAACAACTACTTAACGACAGCCTGAAAATGGAATTTCAGGACAGGAAACCAGGAGAACAGCAGGGAGCGGCAGACACTGTTAGTAGGCCCCAACCCAACTAGTAGGACAAATGCAGTTGTTCCATTTAACAACTATTTAACAAGAGCCTGACGATAGAAGCTCAGGAAAGGCAACCTGGAGAACACATTGGAGCGGGAGACACCGTCTCTACAACCCAGATCCAACTTGTAGGCCTAATGCAGTGTTGTTTCAACAACTACTTAACGAGAGCTAGAAGATAGAAGCTATGGAGAGGCAACCTGGAGAACACCTTGGAGCGGAAGACACCGTCTCTACAACCCAGACCCAACTTGTAGGCCTAATGCAGTGTTGTTTCAACAACTGCTTAACGAGAGCTAGAAGATAGAAGCTATGGAGAGGCAACCTGGAGAACACCTTGGAGCGGGAGACACCTTCTCTACAACCCAGACCCAACTTGTAGGCCTAATGCAGTGTTGTTTCAACAACTACTTAACGAGAGCTAGAAGATAGAAGCTATGGAGAGGCAACCTGGAGAACACCTTGGAGCGGAAGACACCGTCTCTACAACCCAGACCCAACTTGTAGGCCTAATGCAGTGTTGTTTCAACAACTACTTAACGAGAGCTAGAAGATAGAAGCTATGGAGAGGCAACCTGGAGAACACCTTAGAGCGGGAGACACCGTCTCTACAACCCAGACCCAACTTGTAGGCCTAATGCGGTGTTGTTTCAACAACTACTTAACGAGAGCTAGAAGATAGAAGCTATGGAGAGGCAACCTGGAGAACACCTTGGAGCGGGAGACACCTTCTCTACAACCCAGACCCAACTTGTAGGCCTAATGCAGTGTTGTTTCAAAAACTACTTAACGAGAGCTAGAAGATAGAAGCTATGGAGAGGCAACCTGGAGAACACCTTGGAGCGGGAGACACCGTCTCTACAACCCAGACCCAACTTGTAGGCCTAATGCAGTGTTGTTTCAACAACTACTTAACGAGAGCTAGAAGATAGAAGCTATGGAGAGGCAACCTGGAGAACACCTTGGAGCGGAAGACACCGTCTCTACAACCCAGACCCAACTTGTAGACCTAATGCAGTGTTGTTTCAACAACTACTTAACGAGAGCTAGAAGATAGAAACTATGGAGAGGCAACCTGGAGAACACCTTGGAGCGGAAGACACCGTCTCTACAACCCAGACCCAACTTGTAGGCCTAATGCAGTGTTGTTTCAACAACTACTTAACGAGAGCTAGAAGATAGAAACTATGGAGAGGCAACCTGGAGAACACCTTGGAGCGGGAGACACCGTCTCTACAACCCAGACCCAACTTGTAGGCCTAATGCAGTGTTGTTTCAACAACTACTTAACGAGAGCTAGAAGATAGAAGCTATGGAGAGGCAACCTGGAGAACACCTTGGAGCGGGAGACACCGTCTCTACAACCCAGACCCAACTTGTAGGCCTAATGCAGTGTTGTTTCAACAACTACTTAACGAGAGCTAGAAGATAGAAGCTATGGAGAGGCAACCTGCAGAACACCTTGGAGCGGGAGACAACATCTCTACAACCCAGACCCAACTTGTAGGCCTAATGCAGTGTTGTTTCAAAAACTACTTAACGAGAGCTAGAAGATAGAAGCTATGGAGAGGCAACCTGGAGAACACCTTGGAGCGGGAGACACCGTCTCTACAACCCAGACCCAACTTGTAGGCCTAATGCAGTGTTGTTTCAACAACTACTTAACGAGAGCTAGAAGATAGAAGCTATGGAGAGGCAACCTGGAGAACACCTTGGAGCGGAAGACACCGTCTCTACAACCCAGACCCAACTTGTAGACCTAATGCAGTGTTGTTTCAACAACTACTTAACGAGAGCTAGAAGATAGAAACTATGGAGAGGCAACCTGGAGAACACCTTGGAGCGGAAGACACCGTCTCTACAACCCAGACCCAACTTGTAGGCCTAATGCAGTGTTGTTTCAACAACTACTTAACGAGAGCTAGAAGATAGAAACTATGGAGAGGCAACCTGGAGAACACCTTGGAGCGGGAGACACCGTCTCTACAACCCAGACCCAACTTGTAGGCCTAATGCAGTGTTGTTTCAACAACTACTTAACGAGAGCTAGAAGATAGAAGCTATGGAGAGGCAACCTGGAGAACACCTTGGAGCGGGAGACACCGTCTCTACAACCCAGACCCAACTTGTAGGCCTAATGCAGTGTTGTTTCAACAACTACTTAACGAGAGCTAGAAGATAGAAGCTATGGAGAGGCAACCTGCAGAACACCTTGGAGCGGGAGACAACATCTCTACAACCCAGACCCAACTTGTAGGCCTAATGCAGTGTTGTTTCAACAACTGTTGTGAATTCTGTGGCAGAGCTCCCTCCTGTGGCCACAAGTGGTATTTCGGCTGGTTCTCTCTGTGAGCTTCCGTTGGTGGAAGGAAGTGGTACTGCGGCTTCTGAGCCTCCTTCCTCAGGTGATGTGGTGATGTCGTTAGACGTTTCCTATTTAGCTCCACCTGGTGCTTTGATCCTGGCCTCTTGTCAATGTTCTAGTGTGGGTCTAGCTTCCTCCTGGATCGTTCCTGTGGCCTGCTGCTCTGCATAAGCTAAGTTGTGCTGTGTTATTTTTTTGGTTTGCTGTTTTTTCTGTCCAGCGTGCTCTTTTGTTTTTGTTGCTTGCTGGAAGCTCTGAGACGCAGAGGGTGTACCTCCGTGCCGTTAGTTCAGTACGGAGGTTCTTTGTGCCCCCTCTGCGTGGTTGTTAGTAGGGTTTTGTGTTGACCGCAAAGTTACCTTTTCTATCTTCGGTCTATTCAGAAAGTCGGGCCTCACTTTGCTAAATCTGTTTCATCTCTACGTTTGTCATTTCATCTCACTCACAGTCATTATATGTGGGGGCTGCCTTTTCCTGTGGGGAATTTCTTTGAGGCAAGTTAGGCTTGTTTTCCTCTTAGGCCTAGCTAGTTTCTCAGGCTGTGCTAAGTTGCATAGGTAGCGTTAGGCGCAATCCACGGCCGCCTTTAGTTGTGGTACGATAGTATAGGGATTGCGGTCAGCAGAGTTCCCACGTCTCAGAGCTCGTCCTATGTTTTTGGTTATTGTCAGGTCACTATTTGTGCTCTGAACTTCAACATCCATTGTGGTTCTGAATTACCATTTCATGACAGTACAAGAGGCCAATCTACTAATGATTCTCAATAGAGGGAAAAAAGAAGTTCTGAGACCATTTTTTTTTCTCTGCTCTGTGTTCAGTCTTTTTTTTCCCCTAGACAATTGGGTGGTTCAGGACACAGCTGTTGCAATGGACATTAAAGGTCTGTCTTCATGTGTAGATCAGCTCACGGCAAGAGTACAAGGTATTCAAGACTTTGTGGTTCAGAATTCTATGTTAGAACCGAGAATTCCTATTCCTGATTTGTATTTTGGAGAAAGAAATAAATTTCTGAGTTTCAAAAATAATTGTAAACTTTTTCTGGCTTTGAAACCTCATTCTTCTGGTGATCCTGTTCAACAAGTTAGGATCGTTATTTCTTTTTTGCGGGGCGATCCTCAGGACTGGGCATTTTCCCTTGCGCCAGGGGATCCTGCATTAAGTAATATCGATGCATTTTTCCTGGCGCTCGGATTGCTGTACGATGAGCCTAATTCTGTGGATCAGGCAGAGAAGAATTTGCTGGCTCTTTGCAAGGGTAAGGATGAAATAGAAGTATTTTGTCAGAAATTTAGAAAGTGGTCCGTACTCACTCAATGGAATGAAGGTGCGCTTGCAGCGATTTTCAGGAAGGGTCTCTCTGAAGCCCTTAAGGATGTCATGGTGGGATTTCCCATGCCTGCTGGTCTGAATGAGTCTATGTCTTTGGCTATTCAGATCGGTCGACGCTTGCGCGAGCGTAAATCTGTGCACCATTTGGCGGTATTACCTGAGCTTAAACCTGAGCCTATGCAGTGTAATAGGACTTTGACTAGAGTGGAACGGCAAGAACACAGACGTCAGAATGGGCTGTGTTTCTACTGTGGTGATTCCACTCATGCTATCTCTGATTGTCCTAAACGCACTAGGCGGTTCGCTAGGTCTGCCACCATTGGTATGGTACAGTCAAAATTTCTTCTGTCTGTTACCTTGATCTGCTCTTTGTCATCATATTCTGTCATGGCATTTGTGGACTCAGGCGCTGCCCTGAATTTGATGGACTTGGAGTATGCTAGACGTTGTGGGTTTGTCTTGGAGCCCTTGCAGTGTCCTATTCCACTGAGAGGAATTGATGCTACGCCTTTGGCCAAGAATAAGCCTCAGTACTGGACCCAGTTGACCATGTGCATGGCTCCTGCACATCAGGAGGTTATTCGCTTCCTGGTGCTGCATAATCTGCATGATGTGGTCGTGTTGGGGTTGCCATGGCTACAAGTCCATAATCCTGTTTTGGATTGGAAATCCATGTCTGTGTCCAGCTGGGGTTGTCAGGGGATACATGGTGATGTCCCATTTTTGAATATTTCATCATCCACCCCTTCTGAGGTTCCTGAGTTCTTGTCTGATTACCGGGATGTATTTGAGGAGCCCAAGTCCTATGCCCTACCTCCGCATAGGGTTTGTGATTGTGCTATCGATTTGATTCCTGGTAGTAAATTCCCAAAAGGTCGACTGTTTAATTTATCTGTGCCTGAGCACGCCGCTATGCGGAGTTATGTGAAGGAGTCTTTGGAGAAGGGGCATATTCGCCCGTCATCGTCGCCATTGGGAGCAGGGTTCTTTTTTGTAGCCAAGAAGGATGGTTCACTAAGACCTTGTATAGATTATCGCCTTCTCAATAACATCACGGTTAAATTTCAGTACCCCTTGCCATTGTTATCTGATTTATTTGCTCGGATTAAGGGGGCTAGTTGGTTTACCAAGATAGATCTCCGTGGTGCGTTCGGTGTTGGCTGGTCATCCTGGAATCTTTGGTACCAGAGATTTAGTGGCTAGATCCTTTTGGTGGCCGTCTCTGTCGCGGGATGTGCGTTCTTTTGTGCAGTCCTGTGGGATTTGTGCTCGGGCTAAGCCCTGCTGTTCTCGTGCCAGTGGGTTGCTTTTGCCCTTGCCGGTCCCGAAGAGGCCTTGGACACATATCTCGATGGATTTTATTTCTGATCTTCCCGTCTCTCAAAAAATGTCAGTCATTTGGGTTGTATGTGATCGCTTCTCTAAGATGGTCCATTTGTTACCCTTGCCTAAGTTGCCTTCCTCCTCTGATTTGGTGCCATTGTTCTTCCAGCATGTGGTTCGTTTGCATGGCATTCCAGAGAATATCGTTTCTGACAGAGGTTCCCAGTTTGTTTCGAGGTTTTGGAGAGCCTTTTGTGCTAGGATGGGCATTGACTTGTCTTTTTCCTCGGCTTTCCATCCTCAGACTAATGGCCAGACCGAACGAACCAATCAGACCTTGGAGACATATCTGAGATGCTTTGTTTCTGCTGATCAGGATGACTGGGTGTCTTTTTTGCCTTTGGCTGAGTTCGCCCTTAATAATCGGGCCAGTTCGGCTACCTTGGTTTCGCCGTTCTTCTGCAACTATGGGTTCCATCCTCGGTTCTCGTCTGGGCAGGTTGAGTCTTCGGACTGTCCTGGTGTGGATACTGTGGTGGACAGGTTGCAGCAGATTTGGACTCATGTAGTGGACAATTTGACCTTGTCCCAGGAGAGGGCTCAACGTTTCGCTAATCGCAGACGCTGTGTGGGTCCCCGACTTCGTGTTGGGGATTTGCTTTGGTTGTCATCTCGTCATATTCCTATGAAGGTTTCCTCTCCTAAATTTAAGCCTCGTTTCATTGGTCCGTATAGGATTTCTGAGGTTCTTAATCCTGTGTCTTTTCGTTTGACCCTTCCTGAATCTTTTTCCATCCATAACTGTTGTAAATTCTGTGGCTGAATTCACTCCTGTGGTCACAAGTGGTACTGCAGCTTCTGAGCTTCCTCCCTCAGGTGTTCTGGTGAGCTCGTTAGCTGTCTCGTTACTTAACTCCGCCTGATGCTGCTATCCTGGCTCCTTGTCAATGTTCCAGTGTTGGATCTGAGCTTCTCCTGATTGTTCCTGTGACCTGCTGCTCTGTATAGCTAAGTGCTTTTTTGCTATTTTGTTGCTTTTTTTCTGTCCAGCTTGTCTTTTGTTTTGCTGGAAGCTCTGAGACGCAAAGGGTGTACCGCCGTGCCGTTAGTTCGGCACGGTGGGTCTTTTTTGCCCCCTTTGCGTGGTTTTTGCTTTAGGGTTTTTTGTAGACTGCAAAGTTCGCTTTACTGTCCTCGCTCTGTCTAAGATTATCGGGCCCCACTTTGCTGAATCTATTTCATCCCTACGTTTTGTCTTTTCATCTTACTCACAGTCATTATATGTGGGGGGCTGCCTTTTCCTTTGGGGTATTTCTCTGGGGGCAAGTCAGGCCTATTTTTCTATCTTCAGGCTAGCTAGTTTCTTTGGCTGTGCCGAGTTGCATAGGTAGTTGTTAGGCGCAATCCACAGCTGCTTTTAGTTGTGTCTAGGATAGATTCAGGTGTGCAGTCTACAGAGTTTCCACGTCTCAGAGCTCGTTCTTTTGTTTTTGGGTATTTGTCAGATCACTGTGTGCGCTCTGATCGCTAGGCACACTGTGTCTCTGGATTGCCTTCATAACACCTTTCATTAGCACACATAACAGTACAAGGAGCCAAACTAATGATTCTCAATAGAGGGAAAGAAAAAGTTCTGACATCATTTTTTTTTTTCTGCTCTGTGTTCACTTTTTTTTTTTCCCCTAGACATTTGGGTGATTCTGGACACAGGTGTGGACATGGATATTCAGGGTCTGTGCTCTTCAATGGATAATCTCGTTATAAATGTACAAAAGATTCAAGATACTATTGATCAGAAATCTATGTTAGAACCAAGAATTCCTATTCCTGATTTGTTTTTTGGAGATAGAACTAAGTTTCTAAGTTTCAAAAATAATTGTAAGCTATTTCTGGCCTTGAAACCTCATTCTTCTGGTAATCCTATTCAACAGGTTTTGATTATTATTTCTTTTTTGCGCGGCGACCCTCAAGACTGGGCATTTTCTCTTGCGCCAGGAGACCCTGCATTGAGTAGTGTCGATGCGTTTTTCCTGGCGCTCGGATTACTGTACGATGAGCCTAATTCAGTGGATCAGGCTGAGAAGAATTTGCTGGCTTTGTGCCAGGGTCAGGATGATATAGAAATATATTGTCAGAAATTTAGGAAATGGTCAGTACTCACTCAGTGGAATGAATCTGCGCTGGCAGCTTTGTTCAGAAAGGGTCTCTCTGAGGCTCTTAAGGATGTCATGGTGGGATTTCCTGTGCCTGCTGGTTTGAATGAGTCTTTGTCTTTGGCCATTCAGATCGGTCGACGCTTGCGCGAGCATAAATCTGTGCACCATTTGGCGGTATTGCCTGAGATTAAAACTGAGCCTATGCAGTGCGATAGGACTAGGACCAGAGTTGAACGGCAGGAATACAGACGTCTGAATAGGCTGTGTTTCTACTGTGGTGATTCCACTCATGCTATTTCTGATTGTCCTAAGCGCACTAAGCGGTCCGCTAGGTCTGCCGTCATTGGTACTGTACAGTCCAAATTCCTTCTGTCCATTACCTTGATATGCTCTTTGTCGTCGTTTTCTGTCATGGCGTTTGTGGATTCAGGCGCTGCCCTGAATCTGATGGATTTGGATTATGCTAAACGTTGTGGGTTTTTCTTGGAGCCTTTGCGGTGTCCTATTCCATTGAGAGGAATTGATGCTACACCTTTGGCCAAGAATAAACCCCAGTACTGGGCCCAGCTGACCATGTGCATGGCTCCTGCACATCAGGAAGTTATTCGCTTTCTGGTGTTGCATAATCTGCATGATGTGGTCGTGTTGGGGTTGCCATGGCTGCAAACCCATAATCCGGTATTGGATTGGAACTCTATGTCGGTATCCAGCTGGGGTTGTCAGGGGGTACATGGTGATGTTCCATTTTTGTCAATTTCGTCATCTACTCCTTCTGAGGTCCCAGAGTTCTTGTCTGATTATCAGGATGTATTTGAAGAGCCCAAGTCCGATGTCCTACCTCCGCATAGGGATTATGATTGTGCTATCAATTTGATTCCTGGTAGTAAATTCCCTAAAGGTCGTTTATTTAATTTATCCGTGCCTGAACATGCCGCTATGCGCAGTTATGTGAAGGAATCCCTGGAGAAGGGACATATTCGCCCATCGTCATCACCACTGGGAGCAGGCTTCTTTTTTGTAGCCAAGAAGGATGGTTCGCTGAGACCGTGTATTGATTACCGCCTTCTTAATAAGATCACTGTTAAATTTCAGTATCCCTTGCCATTGTTATCTGACTTGTTTGCTCGGATTAAGGGGGCTAGTTGGTTCACTAAGATAGATCTTCGTGGTGCGTATAATCTGGTGAGAATCAGGCAAGGAGATGAATGGAAAACTGCATTCAATACGCCCGAGGGTCATTTTGAGTATCTAGTGATGCCGTTCGGACTTGCCAATGCTCCATCTGTGTTTCAGTCTTTTATGCATGACATCTTCCGTGAGTATCTGGATAAATTCCTGATTGTTTACTTGGATGACATTTTGATCTTCTCAGATGATTGGGAGTCTCATGTGAAGCAGGTCAGAATGGTTTTTCAGGTCCTGCGTGCTAATTCTTTGTTTGTGAAGGGATCAAAGTGTCTCTTCGGTGTGCAGAAAGTTTCATTTTTGGGGTTCATCTTTTCCCCTTCTACTATCGAGATGGATCCAGTTAAGGTCCAAGCCATCCAGGATTGGATTCAGCCGACATCTCTGAAAAGTCTGCAAAAGTTCCTGGGCTTTGCTAATTTTTATCGTCGCTTCATCTGTAATTTTTCTAGCATTGCCAAACCATTGACCGATTTGACCAAGAAGGGTGCTGATTTGGTTAATTGGTCTTCTGCTGCTGTGGAAGCTTTTCAGGAGTTGAAGCGTCGTTTTTGTTCTGCCCCTGTGTTGTGTCAGCCAGATGTTTCTCTTCCGTTCCAGGTCGAGGTTGATGCTTCTGAGATTGGAGCAGGGGCAGTTTTGTCACAGAGAGGTTCTGATTGCTCAGTGATGAAACCATGTGCTTTCTTTTCCAGGAAGTTTTCGCCCGCTGAGCGTAATTATGATGTGGGCAACCGAGAGTTGCTGGCCATGAAGTGGGCATTCGAGGAGTGGCGTCATTGGCTTGAAGGAGCTAAGCATCGCGTGGTGGTATTGACTGATCATAAGAACTTGACTTATCTCGAGTCTGCCAAGCGCTTGAATCCTAGACAGGCCCGTTGGTCGTTATTTTTTGCCCGCTTCGACTTTGTGATTTCGTACCTTCCGGGCTCTAAAAATGTGAAGGCGGATGCTCTGTCTAGGAGTTTTGTGCCCGACTCTCCGGGTTTATCTGAGCCAGCGGGTATCCTCAAGGAAGGAGTCATTGTGTCTGCCATCTCCCCTGATTTGCGGCGGGTGCTGCAAAAATTTCAGGCGAATAAACCTGATCGTTGTCCAGCGGAGAAACTGTTCGTCCCTGATAGGTGGACTAATAAACTTATCTCTGAACTTCATTGTTCGGTGTTGGCTGGTCATCCTGGAATCTTTGGTACCAGAGAGTTAGTGGCTAGATCCTTCTGGTGGCCATCTCTGTCACGGGATGTACGTACTTTTGTGCAGTCCTGTGGGATTTGTGCTAGGGCTAAGCCTTGCTGTTCTCGTGCCAGTGGGTTGCTTTTGCCCTTGCCGGTCCCAAAGAGGCCTTGGACACATATTTCGATGGATTTCATTTCTGACCTTCCCGTTTCTCAAAAGATGTCAGTCATTTGGGTGGTCTGTGATCGCTTTTCTAAAATGGTCCATCTGGTGCCCTTGGCTAAATTGCCTTCCTCCTCTGATTTGGTACCTTTGTTCTTTCAGCATGTGGTTCGGTTGCATGGCATTCCTGAGAATATTGTTTCTGACAGAGGTTCCCAGTTTGTTTCTAGGTTTTGGCGAGCCTTTTGTGGTAGGATGGGCATTGACCTATCCTTTTCCTCGGCTTTCCATCCTCAGACTAATGGCCAGACCGAACGAACCAATCAGACCTTGGAAACATATCTGAGATGTGTTGTTTCTGCAGACCAGGATGATTGGGTGTCCTTTTTGCCGTTGGCTGAGTTCGCTCTTAATAATCGGGCCAGCTCGGCTACCTTGGTTTCTCCATTTTTTTGCAATTCTGGGTTCCATCCTCGTTTCTCTTCAGGACAGGTTGAGTCTTCGGACTGTCCTGGTGTGGATTCTGTGGTGGACAGGTTGCAGCAGATCTGGACTCAGGTAGTGGACAATTTGACCTTGTCCCAGGAGAAGGCTCAACTTTTCGCTAATCGCAGACGCCGTGTGGGTCCCCGACTTCGTGTTGGGGATCTGGTTTGGTTATCTTCTCGTCATATTCCTATGAAGGTTTCCTCTCCTAAATTTAAACCTCGTTTTATTGGTCCGTATAGGATTTCTGAGGTTCTCAATCCTGTGTCTTTTCGTCTGACCCTCCCAGACTCCTTTTCCATACATAATGTATTCCATAGGTCGTTGTTGCGGAGATACGTGGCACCTATGGTTCCATCTGTTGAGCCTCCTGCCCCGGTTTTGGTGGAGGGGGAATTGGAGTATATTGTGGAGAAGATTTTGGATTCTCGTGTTTCTAGACGGAAACTCCAGTATCTGGTTAAATGGAAGGGTTATGCTCAGGAAGATAATTCCTGGGTTTTTGCCTCTGATGTTCATGCTCCCGATCTTGTTCGTGCCTTTCATGCGGCTCATCCTGGTCGGCCTGGGGGCTCTGGTGAGGGTTCGGTGACCCCTCCTCAAGGGGGGGGTACTGTTGTAAATTCTGTGGCTGAATTCACTCCTGTGGTCACAAGTGGTACTGCAGCTTCTGAGCTTCCTCCCTCAGGTGTTCTGGTGAGCTCGTTAGCTGTCTCGTTACTTAACTCCGCCTGATGCTGCTATCCTGGCTCCTTGTCAATGTTCCAGTGTTGGATCTGAGCTTCTCCTGATTGTTCCTGTGACCTGCTGCTCTGTATAGCTAAGTGCTTTTTTGCTATTTTGTTGCTTTTTTTCTGTCCAGCTTGTCTTTTGTTTTGCTGGAAGCTCTGAGACGCAAAGGGTGTACCGCCGTGCCGTTAGTTCGGCACGGTGGGTTTTTTTTGCCCCCTTTGCGTGGTTTTTGCTTTAGGGTTTTTTGTAGACTGCAAAGTTCGCTTTACTGTCCTCGCTCTGTCTAAGATTATCGGGCCCCACTTTGCTGAATCTATTCCATCCCTACGTTTTGTCTTTTCATCTTACTCACAGTCATTATATGTGGGGGGCTGCCTTTTCCTTTGGGGTATTTCTCTGGGGGCAAGTCAGGCCTATTTTTCTATCTTCAGGCTAGCTAGTTTCTTTGGCTGTGCCGAGTTGCATAGGTAGTTGTTAGGCGCAATCCACAGCCGCTTTTAGTTGTGTCTAGGATAGGTTCAGGTGTGCAGTCTACAGAGTTTCCACGTCTCAGAGCTCGTTCTTTTGTTTTTGGGTATTTGTCAGATCACTGTGTGCGCTCTGATCGCTAGGCACACTGTGTCTCTGGATTGCCTTCATAACACCTTTCATTAGCAAACATAACAGTACAAGGAGCCCAAACTAATGATTCTCAATAGAGGGAAAGAAAAAGTTCTGACATCATTTTTTTTTTTCTGCTCTGTGTTCATTTTTTTTTTTTTCCCCTAGACATTTGGGTGATTCTGGACACAGGTGTGGACATGGATATTCAGGGTCTGTGCTCTTCAATGGATAATCTCGTTATAAATGTACAAAAGATTCAAGATACTATTGATCGGAAATCTATGTTAGAACCAAGAATTCCTATTCCTGATTTGTTTTTTGGAGACAGAACTAAGTTTCTAAGTTTCAAAAATAATTGTAAGCTATTTCTGGCCTTGAAACCTCATTCTTCTGGTAATTCTATTCAACAGGTTTTGATTATTATTTCTTTTTTGCGCGGCGATTCTCAAGACTGGGCATTTTCTCTTGCGCCAGGAGACCCTGCATTGAGTAGTGTCGATGCGTTTTTCCTGGCGCTCGGATTACTGTACGATGAGCCTAATTCAGTGGATCAGGCTGAGAAAAATTTGCTGGCTTTGTGCCAGGGTCAGGATGATATAGAAGTATATTGTCAGAAATTTAGGAAATGGTCAGTACTCACTCAGTGGAATGAATCTGCGCTGGCAGCTTTGTTCAGAAAGGGTCTCTCTGAGGCTCTTAAGGATGTCATGGTGGGATTTCCTATGCCTGCTGGTTTGAATGAGTCTTTGTCTTTGGCCATTCAGATCGGTCGACGCTTGCGCGAGCGTAAATCTGTGCACCATTTGGCGGTATTGCCTGAGGTTAAACCTGAGCCTATGCAGTGCGATAGGACTATGACCAGAGTTGAACGGCAGGAATACAGACGTCTGAATGGGCTGTGTTTCTACTGTGGTGATTCCACTCATGCTATTTCTGATTGTCCTAAGCGCACTAAGCGGTCCGCTAGGTCTGCCGTCATTGGTACTGTACAGTCCAAATTTCTTCTGTCCATTACCTTGATATGCTCTTTGTCGTCGTTTTCTGTCATGGCGTTTGTGGATTCAGGCGCTGCCCTGAATCTGATGGATTTGGATTATGCTAAACGTTGTGGGTTTTTCTTGGAGCCTTTGCGGTGTCCTATTCCATTGAGAGGAATTGATGCTACACCTTTGGCCAAGAATAAACCTCAGTACTGGGCCCAGCTGACTATGTGCATGGCTCCTGCACATCAGGAAGTTATTCGCTTTCTGGTGTTGCATAATCTGCATGATGTGGTCGTGTTGGGGTTGCCATGGCTACAAACCCATAATCCAGTATTGGATTGGAATTCCATGTCGGTATCCAGCTGGGGTTGTCAGGGGGTACATGGTGATGTTCCATTTTTGTCGATTTCGTCATCCACCCCTTCTGAGGTCCCAGAGTTCTTGTCTGATTATCAGGATGTATTTGAAGAGCCCAAGTCCGATGTCCTACCTCCGCATAGGGATTGTGATTGTGCTATCAATTTGATTCCTGATAGTAAATTCCCTAAAGGTCGATTATTTAATTTATCCGTGCCCGAACACGCCGCTATGCGCAGTTATGTGAAGGAATCCCTGGAGAAGGGACATATTCGCCCATCGTCATCACCACTGGGAGCAGGGTTCTTCTTTGTAGCCAAGAAGGATGGTTTGCTGAGACCGTGTATTGATTACCGCCTTCTTAATAAGATCACTGTTAAATTTCAGTATCCCTTGCCATTGTTATCTGACTTGTTTGCTCGGATTAAGGGGGCTAGTTGGTTCACGAAGATAGATCTTCGTGGTGCGTATAATCTGGTGAGAATCAGGCAAGGAGATGAATGGAAAACTGCATTCAATACGCCCGAGGGTCATTTTGAGTATCTAGTGATGCCGTTCGGACTTGCCAATGCTCCATCTGTGTTTCAGTCTTTTATGCATGACATCTTCCGTGAGTATCTGGATAAATTCCTGATTGTTTACTTGGATGACATTTTGATCTTCTCAGATGATTGGGAGTCTCATGTGAAGCAGGTCAGAATGGTTTTTCAGGTCCTGCGTGCTAATTCTTTGTTTGTGAAGGGATCAAAGTGTCTCTTCGGTGTGCAGAAAGTTTCATTTTTGGGGTTCATCTTTTCCCCTTCTACTATCGAGATGGATCCAGTTAAGGTCCAAGCCATCCAGGATTGGATTCAGCCGACATCTCTGAAAAGTCTGCAAAAGTTCCTGGGCTTTGCTAATTTTTATCGTCGCTTCATCTGTAATTTTTCTAGCATTGCCAAACCATTGACCGATTTGACCAAGAAGGGTGCTGATTTGGTTAATTGGTCTTCTGCTGCTGTGGAAGCTTTTCAGGAGTTGAAGCGTCGTTTTTGTTCTGCCCCTGTGTTGTGTCAGCCAGATGTTTCTCTTCCGTTCCAGGTCGAGGTTGATGCTTCTGAGATTGGAGCAGGGGCAGTTTTGTCACAGAGAGGTTCTGATTGCTCAGTGATGAAACCATGTGCTTTCTTTTCCAGGAAGTTTTCGCCCGCTGAGCGTAATTATGATGTGGGCAACCGAGAGTTGCTGGCCATGAAGTGGGCATTCGAGGAGTGGCGTCATTGGCTTGAAGGAGCTAAGCATCGCGTGGTGGTATTGACTGATCATAAGAACTTGACTTATCTCGAGTCTGCCAAGCGCTTGAATCCTAGACAGGCCCGTTGGTCGTTATTTTTTGCCCGCTTCGACTTTGTGATTTCGTACCTTCCGGGCTCTAAAAATGTGAAGGCGGATGCTCTGTCTAGGAGTTTTGTGCCCGACTCTCCGGGTTTATCTGAGCCAGCGGGTATCCTCAAGGAAGGAGTCATTGTGTCTGCCATCTCCCCTGATTTGCGGCGGGTGCTGCAAAAATTTCAGGCGAATAAACCTGATCGTTGTCCAGCGGAGAAACTGTTCGTCCCTGATAGGTGGACTAATAAACTTATCTCTGAACTTCATTGTTCGGTGTTGGCTGGTCATCCTGGAATCTTTGGTACCAGAGAGTTAGTGGCTAGATCCTTCTGGTGGCCATCTCTGTCACGGGATGTACGTACTTTTGTGCAGTCCTGTGGGATTTGTGCTAGGGCTAAGCCTTGCTGTTCTCGTGCCAGTGGGTTGCTTTTGCCCTTGCCGGTCCCAAAGAGGCCTTGGACACATATTTCGATGGATTTCATTTCTGACCTTCCCGTTTCTCAAAAGATGTCAGTCATTTGGGTGGTCTGTGATCGCTTTTCTAAAATGGTCCATCTGGTGCCCTTGGCTAAATTGCCTTCCTCCTCTGATTTGGTACCTTTGTTCTTTCAGCATGTGGTTCGGTTGCATGGCATTCCTGAGAATATTGTTTCTGACAGAGGTTCCCAGTTTGTTTCTAGGTTTTGGCGAGCCTTTTGTGGTAGGATGGGCATTGACCTATCCTTTTCCTCGGCTTTCCATCCTCAGACTAATGGCCAGACCGAACGAACCAATCAGACCTTGGAAACATATCTGAGATGTTTTGTTTCTGCAGACCAGGATGATTGGGTGTCCTTTTTGCCGTTGGCTGAGTTCGCCCTTAATAATCGGGCCAGCTCGGCTACCTTGGTTTCTCCATTTTTTTGCAATTCTGGGTTCCATCCTCGTTTCTCTTCAGGACAGGTTGAGTCTTCGGACTGTCCTGGTGTGGATTCTGTGGTGGACAGGTTGCAGCAGATCTGGACTCAGGTAGTGGACAATTTGACCTTGTCCCAGGAGAAGGCTCAACTTTTCGCTAATCGCAGACGCCGTGTGGGTCCCCGACTTCGTGTTGGGGATCTGGTTTGGTTATCTTCTCGTCATATTCCTATGAAGGTTTCCTCTCCTAAATTTAAACCTCGTTTTATTGGTCCGTATAGGATTTCTGAGGTTCTCAATCCTGTGTCTTTTCGTCTGACCCTCCCAGACTCCTTTTCCATACATAATGTATTCCATAGGTCGTTGTTGCGGAGATACGTGGCACCTATGGTTCCATCTGTTGAGCCTCCTGCCCCGGTTTTGGTGGAGGGGGAATTGGAGTATATTGTAGAGAAGATTTTGGATTCTCGTGTTTCTAGACGGAAACTCCAGTATCTGGTTAAATGGAAGGGTTATGCTCAGGAAGATAATTCCTGGGTTTTTGCCTCTGATGTTCATGCTCCCGATCTTGTTCGTGCCTTTCATGCGGCTCATCCTGGTTGGCCTGGGGGCTCTGGTGAGGGTTCGGTGACCCCTCCTCAAGGGGGGGGTACTGTTGTGAATTCTGTGGCTGAATTCACTCCTGTGGTCACAAGTGGTACTGCAGCTTCTGAGCTTCCTCCCTCAGGTGTTCTGGTGAGCTCGTTAGCTGCTTCGTTACTTAACTCCACCTGATGCTGCTATCCTGGCTCCTTGTCAATGTTCCAGTGTTGGATCTGAGCTTCTCCTGATTGTTCCTGTGACCTGCTGCTCTGTATAGCTAAGTGCTTTTTTGCTATTTTGTTGCTTTTTTTCTGTCCAGCTTGTCTTTTGTTTTGCTGGAAGCTCTGAGAAGCAAAGGGTGTACCGCCGTGCCGTTAGTTCGGCACGGTGGGTCATTTTTGCCCCCTTTGCGTGGTTTTTGCTTTAGGGTTTTTTGTAGACTGCAAAGTTCGCTTTACTGTCCTCGCTCTGTCTAGAATATCGGGCCCCACTTTCCTGAATCTATTTCATCCCTACGTTTTGTCTTTTCATCTTACTCACAGTCATTATATGTGGGGGGCTGCCTTTTCCTTTGGGGTATTTCTCTGGGGCAAGTCAGGCCTATTTTTCTATCTTCAGGCTAGCTAGTTTCTTAGGCTGTGCCGAGTTGCATAGGTAGTTGTTAGGTGCAATCCACAGCCGCTTTTAGTTGTGTTTAGGATAGGATCAGGTGTGCAGAGCTCGTTCTTTTGTTTTTGGGTATTTGTCAGATCACTGTGTGCGCTCTGATTGCTAGGCACACTGTGTCTCTGGATTGCCTTCATAACACCTTTCATTAGCAAACATAACAGAGAATTTAAAAACCAAAATAACAAAATAAAACAGACACTAGGCTTTCTGTGGCCCACGATTTGAGAGAGATGGCACACACGACTGGCACTCAAGCACAAATGCCAATATTAATCTCCCACTATTTTTTTTTTTTCAGGGAGAATTTAAAAACCAAAATAAAAAAAAGACACTAGGCTTTCTGTGCCCCACAATTTGAGAGAGATGGCACACACGACTGGCACTCAAGCGCAAATGCCAATATTAATCTCCCACTATTTATTTTTTTTCAGGGCGAATTTAAAAACCAAAATAAAAAAAAAGACACTAGGCTTTCTGTGCCCCTAAATTTGAGAGAGATGGCACACACGACTGGCACTCAAGCACAAATGCCAATAGTAATCTCCCACTATTTATTTTTTTTTCAGGGAGAATTTAAAAAACAAAACACAAAAAAACAGACACTAGGCTTTCTGTGCCCCACAATTTGAGAGAGATGGCACACACGACTGGCACTGAAGCACAAATGCCAATATTAATCTCCCACTATTTTTTTTTTATTTCTGGGAGAATTGGCAAGAAATCAGGCCCACTGTTAGACTGTATGTTTTCTGTGCCAGAAAATGAGACACAGATGCCACACACAGGACTGCCACTGATGCAGATTTGCCAATTTTAATCTGCACCCTTTTTTTTTATTCAGGGAGACTAGTGAATAAATCTGGGCCCCTGTATTAGAGTATATTTTCTGTGGCAGAAAGTGGCTTGAACAGATGTAACAAAAAAAAAAAAAAAAGGGACTGTCCTACAATTACTATCTCCCTGCAGTTATCTCAGCAATGTATGGCAGGCAGCAATAACAAGGAGTGGACTGCTGCACAAATTAAATAAAAAGTGTGGACAAACAAACGATAGCTGTGCAGAAAGGAAGGAACAACATTTGTGCTTTGAAAAAAGCAGTTGGTTTGCACAGCGGTGTACAAACAGCAATGCAGCTATCAGGGAGCCTTCTAGGCAGCCCAATGAGCTACAGCGCTGAGGAAAAAAAATGTAGCCTCCACTGTCCCTGCAAACAAAAGGTGGTGTTGGACAGTGGAAATCGCTACAGCACAAGCGGTTTGGGGGTTAATGGACCCTGCCTAACGCTATCCCTGCTTCTGACGAAGCGGCAGCAACCTCTCCCTATGCTCGGATCAGCAACAGTAAGATGGTGGTCGGCGGGAACGCCCCTTTATAGCCCCTGTGACGCCGCAGACAGCAAGCCAATCACTGCAATGCCCTTCTCTAAGATGGTTGGGACTGAGACCTATGTCATCATGCTGCCCACACTCTGCGTCCACCTTCATTGGCTGAGAAATGGCGCTTTTCGCGTCATTGAAACGCGACTTTGGCGCGAAAGTCGCGTACCGCATGGCCGACCCCACACAGGGATCGGGTCGGGTTTCATGAAACCCGACTGTGCCAAAAGTCGGCGACTTATGAAAATGACCGACCTGGTTCGCTCAACCCTAATCAGCACAATTTTGGAACCAAATTTTTTTTGTGTTAGGGAGTTATAAGGGTTAAAAGTTGGCCAGTGATTTCTCATTTTTACAAGACCATATTTTTTAGGGACCACATCACATTTGAAGTCACTTTGAGGGGCCTATATGATAGAAAATACCCAAGTGTGACACCATTCTAAAAACTGCACCCCTCAAAGTGGTCAAAACCACATTCAAGAAGTTTATTAACCCTTCTGGTGCTTCACAGCAATTTTTGGAATATTTAAAAAAATGAACATTTAACTTTTTTTTCACAAAAACATTACTTCAGATCCAATTTTTTTATTTTTTTTCCCAAGGGTAACAGGAGAAATTGGACCCCAAACGTTGTGCAATTTGTCCTGAGTATTCAGATACCCCATATGTGGGGGTAAACCACTGTTTGGGCGCACGGCAGAGCTCGGAAGGGAAGAAGCGCCGTTTGACTTTTTCAACGCAAAATTGGCTGGAATTGAGATCGGACACCATGTCACGTTTGGAGAGCCCCTGATGTGCATAAACAGTGGAATCCCCCCTAAAGTGACCCCATTTTAAAAACTAGACCCCCCAAGGAACTGATCTAGATGTGTGGTGAGCACTTTGAACAGCCAAATCCTTCACAGAAGTTTATAAGGTAGAGCTGTAAAATTTAAAAAAAAATCATATTTGTTCGACAAAAATGATCCTTTCACCCCCAATTTTAATTTTCCCAAGGGTAACCCCGTCAGTTATTGTGCAATTTGTCCTGAGTACGCTTATGCCCCATATGTGGGGGTAAACCACTGTTTGGGCTCATGGCAGATCTCAGAAGGGACGGAGCGCTGTTTGACTTTTTCAACGCAAAATTGGCTGGAATTGAGATCGAACGCCATGTCATGTTTGCAGAGCCCCTGATGAGCCTAAACAGTGGAAACCCCGCACAAGTGACACTATTTTGTAAACTAGACCCTCTAAGGAACTTATCTAGATGTGTGGTGAGAACTTTGAACCCCCAGGTGTTTCACTAAAGTTTGTAACGCCCGGGCGTGAAAATAAAAAAAAATCATATTTTTTCCACAAACATGATCTTTTAGTCCCCATTTTTTATTTTTTCCAAGGGTAAGAGGAGAAATTAGTCCCCAAGAGTTGTTGTAAAGTTTGTCCTGAGTACGCTGATACCCCATATGTGGGAGAAAACTACTGTATGGGCACACGTCGGGACTCAGAAGGAAAGCAGTGACGTTTTGGAATGCAGACTTTGATAGAATGGTCTGCAGGCGTCATGTCGCGTTTGGAGAGCCCCTGATGTGCCTAAACAATGAAAACCTCCCACAAGTGACCCCATTTTGGAAACTAGACCCCTAAGGAACTTATCTAGATGTATGGTGAGCACTTTTAACCCCCAAGTGCTTCACAGGAGTTTACAATCTAGAGCCGTAAAAATAAAAAATCATATTTTTTCCATTAAAAATGGTATTTTTGCCCCCAATTTTTTATTTTCCCAAGGGTAACAGGGGAAATTAGACCCCAAAAGTTATTGTGCAATATGTCCTGAGAATGCTGATACCCCGATGTGGGGGTAAACCACTGTTTGGGTGCAGAGCAACGCTCAGAAGGGAAGTAGCGCCAGATTTTAATGTTATGGTTTGCAGGTGCCATGACTGTTGTGAATTCTGCTTTTGGGCTCCCTCCGGTGGTTGTAGGTGGTAATGCAGTTGTCCCTAGGCTGCGGTCTTGGACAGGTGTATCTGCTGATTGCAATTCTGACTGGGGTATTTAGGTTTGCAGGACTCATTAGTCCTTTCCAGTTGTCAATGTTTCTTGGGAAGTGTTGGATCTCTGTCTGGCTTCTCCTGCTTAGCTTCCAATTCAGCAAAAATAAGTGTCTGTTTCTTTTTCTGTGGCACACATGCTGTGTGCTTATATTCTGTGCTATTCATTTGTTTTCTCTTGTCCAGCTTAGACTGTGTCAGTGTTTTCTCAGTCTTGTTGGATTCTCTGGAGTTGCAGATATACGCTCCACATCTTTAGTTAGGGTGGTTTCACACTTGCGTTTTTGTCTGCAGCGTTTTTTGCACAAAAAAATGCATGCGTTTTTTTCCCTATATTTAACTTTGAAAACGCATGCGTTTTTTTTTGGTACGCGTTTGGTCGCGTTTTCAATCGCATGCGTTTTTTTACTGCATGCGTTCATTTTCAAAAATGCAACTTGTAGTATTTTTGAGGGGCGTTTTTCGGACAAATAAAATGCATGCGTTTTCATGCGTTTTTTTGGGGCCAAAAATACATTGGAGTCAATGGAAACGCATGCGTTTTTGTGTGCATGCGTTTGTTTGCGTTAAAAACGCATGCGTTTTTATATTAAAAAAACAGAAAACACACTGATATGCCACCCCCCACCATAAAGGTGATAAAGGGATCCTAACCCTAACCCTAAAGGGATCCTAACCCTAAAGGGATCCTAACCCTAACCCTAACGGGATCATAACCTTAACCCTACAGGGATCGTAACCCTAACCCTAAAGGGATCCTAACCCTAACCCTACCCCTAACAATACCCCTAACCCTAAAGGGATCCTAACCCTACCCCTAACCCTAAAGGGATCCTAACCCTACCCCTAACCCTAAAGAGATCCTAACCCTAACCCTAAAGAGATTAGGGTTAGGGGTAGGGGTAGGATCCCTTTATGGTTAGGGGTAGGGTTAGGGGTAGGATCCCTTTAGGGTTAGGATCCCTTTAGGGTTAGGGGTACGGGTAGGGTTAGGATCCCTACCCCTACCCCTAACATTAACCCTAGCTATTTATGTTTATAGTGTTTTTTTTTACTTTATTTAGATGATTGTCAGCTGTCACACATTTCTCAGCATGCGTTTAAAAAACGCAAACGCATGGAAAAACGCATGTAAACGCATCAAAACGCCGCGTTTTTTACACCACATGCAAAAACGCATGCGTCTAAAAAAACGCAGCGTTTGCATGCGTTTACATGCGTTTTTTCACCATGCGTTTTTTTTTCAAACGCATGCGTTTTAAAACGCAAGTTTGAAACCAGCCTTAGATGGTGGAGTTTTTGTATTTTCTGCTGTGGATATTTTTGGAAGGATTTTAATACTGACCGCTTGGTATCCTGTCCTATCCTTTCCTATTTTAGCTAGTGTGGCCTCTTTTGCTAAATCCTGTTTCCTGCCTGCGTGTGTCTTTTCCTCTACTACTCACAGTCATTATTTGTGGGGGGCAGCCTATCCTATGGGGTTCTGCTCTGAGGCAAGGTAGAATTCCTATTTCCATCTATAGGGGTATTTAGTCCTCCGGCTGTGTCGAGGTGTCTAGGATTTGTTAGGCACACCCCACGGCTACTTCTAGTTGCGGTGTTAAGATCAGGGTTTGCGGTCAGTATAGTTACCACCTACTCCAGTGAAAGTTTTCATGCTGCTCCAAGGTCACCAGATCATAACACATGACCCACTGGGAAAGCCCCTGAGATGCCAAAACAGCAGAACCCCCCATAAGTGACCCCATTTTACGAATTACACCTCTCATTGAATTCATCTAGCGGTGCAGTGATTATATTGACACCATGAGTGTGTCACAGAATTTTATACCATTGGGCAACCATGCAGAGAAACTTGGGAGGAACGGAGCGCTATTTGCCTATTCAAGTGAATGGTTCTGTGCACAGACCATATGTCTGTCCGTGGGCAAAACACGCTGACATGTCCATTTTTTAATGTCAGTACGGGCCACAAAGCATCCAGCACACGTGCATACACATAACACACATGAATGTCATCCATGTGACATGCATCGACGCCAGGGAAGAAGCGTTAGAGTAAGTGCTGTTCCCCGGTGCCGGGTGCTGAACATGGCTCTCATCATTCTCCCCTGCTCTGCCGGTGATTGACACAAGCAGGAGAGAATAGAGAATGATGAGAGTCATGTTCAGCACCCGGCGCCGGGGAACAGCGCTTACTGTAACGCTTCTTACCTGGTGCCCGTCCTTGTGGTACTGATGCGGCACACGTGTGCCGCAAGTGTTACACAAACAGACACTGACATCTCTGGTACCGGAAATATCAGGACGTGTGAAAGAGGCGTTATAGCGGGTTTTTATGTTTGGCAGCTGTCACACACTAAAATACGCTTTTTATTGCAAAAAATAATTTGTGCATCACCGTATTTTGAGAGCTATAATTTTTCCATACTTTGGCCCACAGAGTCATGTCAGGTCTTGTTTTTTTGCGGGACGAGTTGATGTTTTTATTAGTACCATTTTCGGGGACATGACATTTTTTGATCGCTTTTTATTCCTATTTTTGGGAGGCAGAATGAACAGAAACTAGCAATTCATGAATTTCTTTTGGGGGGGCGTTTATACATTCCGCGTGGGGTAAAATTGATGCAGCAGTTTTATTATTTGGGTCAGTACGATCAGAGCGATATCTCATTAATATAATTTTTTATGTATTGGTGCTTTTATACAATAAAAACTATTTTATAGAAAAAATAATTATTTTTGCACCGCTTTATTCTGAGAGATATAACTTTTTACTTTTTTTTGCTGATGACGCTGTATGACGGTTCGTTTTTTTGTGGGACAAGATGGCGTTTTCAGCGGTACCATGTTTATTTATATTCGTCTTTTTAACCCCTTAAGCCCCGAGGGTGGTTTGCACGTTAATGACCGGGCCAATTTTTACAATTCTGACCACTGTCCCCTTATGAGGTTATAACTCTGGAACGCTTTAACGGTTCCCGGTGATTCTGACATTGTTTTCTCATGACATATTGTACTTCATGGTAGTGGTAAAATTTATTTGATATAACTTGCGTTTATTTGTGAAAAAAACGGAAATTTGGCAAAAATTTAGAAACTTTTGCAATTTTCCAACTTTAAATTTTTATGCCCTTAAATCACAGAGATATGTCACGCAAAATACTTAATAAGTAACATTTCCCACATGTCTACTTTACATCAGCACAATTTTGGAACCAAAATTTTTTTTTGTTAGGGAGTTATAAGGGTTAAAAGTTGACCAGCAATTTCTCATTTTTACAACACCATTTTTTTTTAGGGACCACATCTCATTTGAAGTCATTTTGAGGGGTTTATATGATAGAAAATAGCCAAGTGTGACACCATTCTAAAAACTGCACCCCTCAAGGTGCTCAAAACCACATTCAAGAAGTTTATTAACCCTTCAGGGGTTTCACAGGAATTTTTGGAATGTTTAAATAAAAATGAATATTTAACTTTTTTTCACACAAAATTTATTTCAGCTCCAATTTGTTTCATTTTACCAAGGGTAACAGGATAAAATGGATGCCAAACGTTGTTGTACAATCTGACCTGAGTATGCTGATACCCCATATGTGGGGGTAAACCACTGTTTGGGCGCATGGCACAGCTCGGAAGGAAAGGAGCGCCATTTGACTTTTCAATGCAAAATTGACAGGAATTGAGATGGGACGCCATGTTGCGTTTGGAGAGCCCCTCATGTGCCTAAACATTGAAACCCCCAACAAGTGACACCATTTTGGAAAGTAGACACCCTAAGGAACTTATCTAGATGTGTGGTGACCACTTTGACCCACCAATTGCTTCACAGAAGTTTATAATGCAGAGCCGTAAAAATAAAAAATCATATTTTTTCACAAAAATGATCTTTTCGCCCCCAATTTTTTATTTTCCCAAGAGTAAGAAAAGAAATTGGACCTCAAAAATTGTTGTCAATTTGTCCTGAGTACGCTGATACCCCATATATGGGTGTAAACCATTGTTTGGGCGTATGGCAGAGCTCGGAAGGGAAGGAGCGCCATTTTACTTTTCAATGCAAAATTGACTGGAATTGAGATGGGATGCCATGTTGCGTTTGGAGAGCCCCTCATGTGCCTAAACATTGAAATTCCCACAAGTGACACCATTTTGGAAAGTAGACCCCTTAAGGAACTTATCTAGATGTGTGGTGAGCACTTTGACCCAACAAGTGCTTCACAGAAGTTTATAATGCAGAGCCATAAAAATAAAAAATCATATTTTTTCACAAAAATGATCTTTTCACCCCCAATTTTTTGTTTTCCCAAGGGTAAGAGAAGAAATTAGACGACAAAAGTTGTTGTGCAATTTGTCCTGAGTGCGACGATACCCCATATGTAGGGGTAAACCACTGTTTGGGCGCATGGCAGAGCTTGGAAGGAAAGGAGCGCCATTTGACTTTTCAATGCAAAATTGACTGGAATTGAGATGGGACGCCATGTTGCGTTTGGAGAGCCCCTGATGTGCCTAAACATTGGAACCCCTCACAAGTGACACCATTTTGGAAAGTAGACCCCTTAAAGAACTTATCTAGATGTGTGGTGAGCACTTTGACCCAACAAGTTCTTCACAGAAGTTTATAATGCAGAGCCGTAAAAATAAAAAATCATATTTTTTCACAAAAATGATCTTTTTGCCCCCAATTTTTTATTTTCCCAAGGGTAAGAGAAGAAATTAGACCACAAAAGTTGTTGTGCAATTTGTCCTGAGTGCGACGATACCCCATATGTGGGGGTAAACCACTTTTTGGGCGCATAGCAGAGCTCGGAAGGGAAGGAGTGCCATTTGACTTTTCAATGCAAAATTGACTGGAATTAAGATGGGACGCCATGTTGGTTTGGAGAGCCCCTGATGTGCCTAAACATTAAAACCCCCCACAAGTGACACCATTTTGGAAACTAGACCCCCTAAGGAACTTATCTAGATGTGTTTTGAGAGCTTTGAACCCCCAAGTGTTTCACTACAGTTTATAACGCAGAGCCGTGAAAATATATATTTTTTTTTTCGCAAAAATTATTTTTTAGCCCCCAGTTTTGTATTTTCACAAGGGTAACAGAATAAATTGGACCCCAAAAGTTGTTGTCCAATTTGTCCTGAGTACGCTGATACCCAATATGTGGGGGGGAACCACTGTTTGGGCGCATGGCAGAGCTCGGAAGGGAAGGAGCGCCATTTGGAATGCAGATTTAGATGGATTGGTCTGCAGGCGTCACGTTGCATTTGCAGAGCCCCTGATGTACCCAAACAGTACAAACCCCCCACAAGTGACCTCATATTGGAAACTAGACCTCCCAAGGAACTTATCTAGATGTGTTGTGAAAACTTTGAACCCCCAAGTGTTTCACTACAGTTTACAACGCAGAGCCGTGAAAATAAAAAATCCTTTTTTTTCCCACAAAAATGATTTTTAGCCCCCCAAATTTTTATTTTCCCAAGGATAACAAGAGAACTTGGACCCAAAAAGTTGTTGTCCAATTTGTCTCGAGTACGCTGATACCCCATATGTTGGGGTAAACCCCTGTTTGGGCGCACGGGAGAGCTCGGAAGTGAAGGAGCACTGTTTTACTTTTTCAATGCAGAATTGGCTGGAATTGAGATCGGACGCCATGTCGCGTTTGGAGAGCCCCTGATGTGCCTAAACAGTGGAAACCCCCCAATTATAACTGAAACCCTAATCCAAACGCACCCCTAACCCTAATCCCAACTGTAACCCTAACCACACACCTAAGCCTGACACACCCCTAATTCTAATCCCAACCCTAATCCCAACCGTAAATGTAATCCAAACCCTAACCCTAGCCCTAACCCTAGCCCTAGCCCTAACCCTAATCCTAGCCCTAACCCTAGCCTTAACCCTAATGGGAAAATGGAAATAAATATTTTTTTTTTTAATTTTATTATTTTTCCCTAAGGCTAGGTTCACATTGCGTTAGGGAAATCCGTTTAGCGCTAGCGGATTGCGCTAACGCAATGTCTTTTTAGGTGTCGCGTTTAGTGGTCGCGTTAACGTCCCCGCTCTGGAAGATCGGGGATCGGACCTCGGGCGCGCCGCTGACGCTGCAAGCAGCGTCCGAGGCGCGCCACAAAAGAACGGCACCTTGCTAGCGCGAGCCGAAATGGCACGCTCTAGCGATGCGCTACACCGAAAATCATGGGTGTGCTAACGGACCCGTTGCACGGCGTTAATTGTGACATTTTCGCCGTGCAACGCTGTCCGTTAGCGTTAACCCATTAACGCAATGTGAACCTAGCCTAACTAAGGGGGTGATGAAGGGGGGTTTGATTTACTTTTATAGTGTTTTTTATATCGGATTTTTATGATTGGCAGCCGTCTTGTTTTTTGCGGGACGAGTTGACGTTTTTATTGGTAACATTTTCGGACACGTGACAGTTTTTGATCGCTTTTTATTCCGATTTTTTGTGAGGCAGAATGACCAAAAACCAGCTATTCATGAATTTCTTTTGGGGGAGGCGTTTATACCGTTCCGTGTTTGGTAAAATTGATGAAGCAGTTTTATTCTTCGGGTCAGTACGATTACAGCGATACCTCATTTATATCATTTTTTTATGTTTTGGTGCTTTTATACGATAAAAGCTATTTTATAGAAAAAAAAATTATTTTGGCATCGCTTTATTCTGAGGACTCTAACTATTTTATTTTTTTGGTTATGATGCTATATGGCGGCTCGTTTTTTGCCGGACAAGATGACGTTTTCAGAGGTACCATTTATATCCGTCTTTTTGATCGCGTGTTATTCCACTTTTTGTTCAGTGTTATGATAATAAAGCGTTGTTTTTTGGCTCGTTTTTTTTTTTTTTTCTTACGGTGTTCACTGAAGGGGTTAACTAGTGGGCCAGTTTTATAGGTTGGGTCGTTACGGACGCGGCGATACTAAAATTATTGTTTTGTTTTTTTTTTAGATAAAGAAATGTATTTATGGGAATATTTTTTTTTTTTCTTCTTTATTTAGGATTTTTTTTTTTTTTTTTTTACACGTGTGGAAATTTTTTTTTTTTACTTTCTCACTTTGTCCCAGGGGGGACATCACAGATCACCGATCTGACAGTGTGCACAGCACTCTGTCAGATCGGTGATCTGACATACAGCCGGGCAGGATTAGAGCTGCAGCTGCAGCCTGATCCTGACCCGGAAGTGCTCCCTGCAGGACCCGGATGCAGCCCCATTTTGGATCCGGGGCCTGCAGGGAGAAGACGCTCGGTACACGGTGAGTACATCACCGTGTACCGATCGTCTCAGGGAAGCCCGCAGGGAGCCCCCTCCCTGCGCGATGCTTCCCTGCACCGCCGGCACACCGCGATCATCTTTGATCGCGGTGTGCCGGGGGTTAATGTGCCGGGAGCGGTCCGTGACCGCTCCTGGCACATAGTGCCGGATGTCAGCTGCGATAGGCAGCTGACACCCGGCCGCGATCGCCCGCGCTCCCCCCGTGAGCGCGGCCGATCGCATATGACGTACTATCCCGTCACTGGGAATTAAGTCCCAGGTCACCTTGACGGGATAGTACGTCATATGGGATTAAGGGGTTAATTGCGTGTTATTCCACTTTTTGTTCGGCAGTATGATGATAAAGCATTTTTTTTGCCTTGTTTTTTTTTTTTTTTATGGTTTTCACTAAAGGGGTTAACTACTGGGACAGTTTTACAGGTCGAGTCGTTATGGATGCGGCAGTACTAAATATGTGTACTTTTATTATTTAGATTTTTTTTCACTCAAATATTTTTTTATTGATGGAATGAATATTGATTTTTTATTATAGTTTTTTAGTATTTTTTTAAATATATTTTAATCTTTTTTATTTCATTCTTACTTTTACACTTTGTCCCACTATGGGACAATCATTTTTTTGCAGGCTGATCACTTGTATAGAAAACAGATGAAGCAGTATCTGCATGCCACAGAAGCTGTCAGCGCTGCATGTAATTTACACTGACCTGAGAGACTTCCTGACTTGCACTGGGCATGACAGGAAGTCTCTCAGCTCTGGAGACTCGGATGTTGTCATGACGATATCGGGTCTCTATGGCAGCGATCAGGACCCTGTGTCACGCCACGTGGTCTCCGATCCGATCGCAGCATTCCGGGGGTTAAAGTGCTGGACCACTCCTGGCACTTAGTGCTGGGTGTCATCGGTGACAATCACTTGACACCCGGCCGCGATTGATGGCACACCCCCAGTGTGCGCGGCCGATCGGTAATAACGTACTATTCTGTCCATGGGAATTAATGCCCAAGTCACATGGATGGAATAATAAGTCTGATGGCAGAGAGGGGTTAATGAATGACGAGATGCTGCTTTTTTCTGTATGGAGTGAATCAAGTGAATTATGCCAAGTACTGCCCATACAGTGGGGTTGGGAGTCCAGATCAGCACAGGGGCCCACCGGGGGACTCCCCTGCTACCCTATGGGCCAGTCCGAGCCTGATTGTAGATTTTTTCTAATCCCTGTCTACCAGTCAGTCTGATTAGTGTAATTCTATACACTTCGACCTCACATCTTCCTGGTTGGGGTAGGGAACAGATAACAATTGAAATAGGAGTATAGCAAGGTACCTGACTTCTCCACCTTCCAGGGGACAGTGATAGCCTACGGTGCCCTCTAGTCCGAGGGATCAGGTAGGTGCCCACAGTCCCCAGTCACTACATGACACCGCCACTCTTCATACTCTGTCTGCAGCATCAATACCCACACTCTTCATACTGTCTAACGCACCAATCCACCTGCTCCTCATATTGTCTACAGCACCATTCCCCCTACTCCTCATTCTGTGTTCACAGCACCAATCCCCTCTCCTCAAACTGTGTCCACACCACCAATCCCCCGATTGTGACCCCATTTTGGAAACTAGACCCCCCAAGGAACTTATCTAGATGTGTGGTGAGAACTTTGAATGCCCAAGTGCTTCACAGAAGTTTAGAATCCAGAGTCGTGAAAATAAAAAAATATTTTTTTTTCCACAAAAAAGATTTTGTAGCCCCCAAGTTGTTGTCCAATTTATCCCGAGTACGCTGATGCCCCATATGTGGGGGTAACCCACTGTTTGGGCGCACGGCAGAGCTCAGAAGGGAGGGAGCACTATTTGACTTTTTGAGCGCAAAATTGGCTGTCGTGTTTGGAGACCCCCTGATGTACCTAAACAGTGGAAACCCCCCAATTCTAGCTCCAACCCTAACCCCAACACACCCCTAACCCTAATCCCAACCCGATCCATAATCCTAATCACTAACCCTAACGATAATCACAACCCTTACCCCAAAACAACCCTAATGTCAACCCTAACCATAACCCTAATCAAAACCCTAAATCCAACACACCCCTAATCCTAATCTCAACCCTAACCTCAAACCTAACCCTAATCCCAATACACCCCTAATCACAACCCTAACCTTAACCCTAATCCCAAACCTAACCCTAATCCCAAGCGTAACCCTAATGCCAACCATAACCCTAATACCAACCCTAATCCAAACCCTAACCCTAATCCCAACTCTAACCCTAACTTTAGCCCCAACCCTAGCCCTAACTTTAGCCCCAACCCTAACCCTAGCCCTAAGGCTACTTTCACACTTGCGTCGTTTGGCATCCGTCGCAATCCGTCGTTTTGGACAAAAAACGGACCCTGCAAATGTGCCCGCAGGATGCGTTTTTTGCCCATAGACTTGTATTGCCGACGGATCGTGATGGATGGCCACACGTCGCGTCCGTCGTGCACTGGATCAGTTGTGTTTTGGTGGACCGTCGGCACAAAAAACGTTCAATGTAACGTTTTTTTGTACGTCGCGTCCGCCATTTCTGACCGCGCATGCGTGGCCGTAACTCCGCCCCCTCCACCCCAGGACATAGATTGGGCAGCGGATGCGTTGAAAAATTACATCCGCTGCCCACGTTGTGCACAATTTTCCCAACGTGCGTCGGTATGTCGGGCCGACGCATTGCGACGGCCCCGTACCGACGTAAGTGTGAAAGAAGCCTAACCCTAAATTTTGCCCCAACCCTAACCCTAAATTTAGCCCCAACCCTAACCCTAAATTTAGCCCTTAACCCTAGCCCTAACCCTAGCCCTAACCCTAGCCCTAACCCTAATTTTAGCCCCAACTGCTCTTCTCCTGCCAGCCGGCAGATGGCGACACTGCGCATGCGCCCACCATTTTCTTTTGCCATGAAGACGCCGGCGGCCAGGAGGAGCAGCAGGAGGACCCAGGGACACCGGTAAGTATGGCAGGGTCCCTGAATCCCCCTATTTCTCTGTCCTCTGATGTGCGATCACATCAGAGGACAGAGAATTACACTTTGCTTTTTTTTTTTTTGCGGTCGCCGGTAAACAGTTAATTACCGGCGATCGCAAAATCGTCCCGATCATGTTCTTTGGGGTCTTGGCTACCCCCGGCAGCCGAGACCCCAAAGATTCTCCCGGTGCCGGCCGACGGGCGCACTGCGCATGCGACCGCCATTTTTTTGCCGGAAAAAGATGGCGGTGCCCATCGGGAGCCACGAGGAGCACCGGGGGAGACAGGTAAGTATTGGGGGGCTACCTGGGACCCCATTTCTCTGTCCTTTGATGTGCGATCACATCGGAGGACAGAGAAATTAAAAAGAAATCGCGTTTTTGGTTTTTTTTGCGATCGCCGGTAAAAGGTTAATTACCGGCGATCGCAAATGCGGGTTCGGTAAAAAAAAACCCGAATCATGTTCTCTGGGGTCTCGGCTACCCCCGGCAGCCGAGACCCCGGAGAAAATCCGACTCTGGGGGGCGCTATTTACTTTTTCCACAGCGCCGTTAATTAACGGCGCTGTGGTTTAAGTACCCTTAGCGGCCGCCGTTAAAAGGCGTATCGGCGGTCGATAAGGGGTTAAACTGTCCTTTGTGGGTAAGGCCCACCTGATTAAAATGATCTCTTTCCATAAAATACTTTTTCCCTTACAGACTCTGCCGGTTCTATTATCTAAAGCCAATGATAGGTTTTTAAGAAAAGTCTTTCTTCAATTTATTTGGGGCTCAAATTGGGGCTCTAGAATTATTATTTTTAAGCTGCAACAAACTAAATCCTTAGGTGGCCATAATGTCCCTAATATCCGTCTATACAGTATAGCATCTGTCTTCTGCCACTCCCTGGACTGGATCTACGCCTTCACCCGCTTCACTAATACTCCAATAGATGAGGCGATGTGTAGGCCTTATAGTCTCTGTCACGATTCACACCATGACCGTCACCCCCACGTCACAGATCGGGGTGACTTTAGGCCAACAGACGGCTATCACATGTGCAGGGGGCTTATCTTAGTTATCCCTCCACTCCACAATGTGATGAAAAAAAAACACACAAGGCTATTGACCTCTTAGGTTACAGCAGGGGCTTATTCTAGGTATCCCACTGCTCTTCAATGTACCACGAACTGCAGGGATTTATGTATATCCCGCTTACAGTTCCACTTGCAACTTGCAGCTCTCTGGCGCCCCCCTTACTCTCAGATTAGATTAGGTACTGCACCTAGGGTAATTAGTCGCCAGAAAGGCTGCCTGCTATGTACTGGCTATTGGGCACGCTGCAGCGACGCGATTAACTACTGATATTATAAATTTTCCTCACACCTCCCCCTTTTGGTCTGCGCACTGTATGCCTCCATGCGCACCTCAGTAGGTTCACCCTGGCGGGACAGTCCATCTGCATTTCCATGCTCCCTGACCGTTTTGTGTTCAACGTTGAAGTCAAACTGCTGAAGGGCAAGGCTCCAGCGTAGCAACCTGCCGTTGGTTCCACACATGGTGTTTAGCCAGCGCAGAGGGTGGTGGTCGGTCACCACGGTGAAGGTGCGACCGTACAAGTAGGGCTGCAAGCGTTGCAGGGCCCAGACTATGGCCAGGCACTCCTTCTTGATGGTGGAGTAGGCCACTTCCCTCGGCAAAAGTTTCCGGCTCAGATATAACACGGGGCGCTCTTGGTTCTCTGAGTCAACCTGGCTGAGCACAGCACCAAGGCCAAACTCGCTGGCGTCGGTCTGCACCAAGAACGGTCGACTGCTTTCAACACAGGGGCATTGCACAATGCTGTTTTCAACGCCTGGAAGGCCCCTCACAGCCATCGGTCCAGTTGACGATGTGGGGTAGCTTCTTCCTGGTGAGATCCGTCAAGGGTTTTGCCAGGCTACTATAGTGCTGTACGAAGCGCCTATAGTACCCTGCAGTGCCCAGGAAGGACATCACCTGTTTCTTGGTCCTGGGGGTGGGCCAGTTCACGATTGCGCCCACTTTCTCAGGCTCTGGCTTTAGGGTGCCTCCGCCTACCCGGTGCCCCAGGTAGTGGACCTCCCTCATGCCCATCTGGCACTTTCCCGGCTTGATAGTCAGTCCTGCTTGGTGAATTCGCCTGAGCACCTCCTCGAGATGCTGCTGGTGTTCCTCCCAGGAGGGACTGAAGATGGCAATGTCATCCAAGTACGCCACCGCGTACTTCTCCAGTCCCTGAAGCAGGAGGTTGACCATCCGCTGGAAAGTGGCAGGGGCATTTTTCGTGCCAAAGAGCATGACCGTGGGCTCGTACAGTCCAAAGGGTGTGATAAAGGTGGACTTCTCCTGCGCCTCGGGGCTCAGGGGAATCTGCCAGTATCCTCGACTCAGATCCATTATTGTCAGGTATTTTGCGCCAGCTAAACTCTCAAGCAGCTCTTCAATGCACGGCATTGCGTGCGCGTCAGAGGCTGTGATGGTGTTGAGCCCCCTGTAGTCCACGCAGAATTGGGTGGTCCGGTCTTTCTTTGGCACGAGAACTACAGGTGAGGCCCACGCGCTCTTTGACCGTCGAATCACCCTCAGCTGTAACATCTCATCGATCTCCTGGCGCATAATCTGCTGCACCTGGTCAGAGATTCGATAGGGTGTTCGCCGTAGTGGGGCGTGATTCCCGGTGTCCACCTCGTGGACTGCTAACTCAGTCCTCCCAGGTCGGTTGGAGAACACGACCCGGAAGGGTTCCAGTGTGGTTTGCAACTGCAACCGCTGGGGTTCAGTTAACGAGGCGCATACCTCCACATTCTCGATGGACCCACCGGCCTTGACTTGGGCCAGCATGTCCAGGAGGGTGTCTTCCTCCCTGTCCTCGGGTAAGCTGCAGACCGGTAGGACGAAAGGTTCACGTTCATGATGAGCCTTCATCAGGTTGACGTGACAGGCCTTTCGCCTACCCCGAGCGTGGTCAAGCGTGACCACGTAGGTGACCGGGTTGAGCTGTTGGTGGACAACGTACGGGCCCTCCCAGGCTGCCTGAAGCTTATCCTTTGGTACGGGGACCAGCACCCACACCTTTTGACCCATGTGGTAGGTCCGCTCCCGGGCGTTCTGGTCGTACCAGTGCTTCTGGTCAGCCTGAACCTGCGTCATGTTGTCATACACCAACTGCGTCAAGGTCTGCATCTTGTCACGGAAGCGCATGACATACTCCACCATGGACACTTCAGAAGGGTTCGGCTCCTCTTCCCAGGATTCTCTTACCATCCCAAGGGGTCCCCGGACTCGCCTGCCGTACAGGAGCTCGAAGGGGTAGAACCCCGTCGAGGCCTGCGGAACCTCTCGGTAAGCAAATAGCAGGTGTGGGAGGTACCGCTCCCAGTCGCGCCCTTGGGTCTCAAACAGCATGTGTAGCATCTGTTTGAGGGTACCATTAAAGTGTTCACACAAGCCATTGGTCCGAGGTTTCCTTGTAGTTCTGTTGCCTGTTCGCCAGCTTCCGGTCCCAGGGTGTGACGTGACGTCATGGAAGGTCCTTGTCGCATACCATCTTTAGCACCGGAGGAGCGAGGAGCGGGAAAGGCGCCGGAGGGTGAGTATATGATGATTTTTATTATTTTTAAATTATTTTTAACATTAGATGTTTTTACTATTGATGCTGCATAGGCAGCATCAATAGTAAAAACTTGGTCACACAGGGTTAATAACGGCGGTAACGGAGTGAGTTACCCACGGCATAGCGCGGTCCGTTACCACTGGCATTAACCCTGTGTGAGCGGTGACTGTGGGGAGTATGGAGCGGGTGCTGAGTGCAGGGGAGTGGGGGAGGGACTAATCGGATTGTGGCCGTCGCTGATTGGTCGCGGCAGCCATGACAGGCAGCTGGCGAGACCAATCAGCGACTTGGATTTCATGACAGACAGAGGCCGCGACCATTGAATATCCGTGACAGACAGACGGAAGTGACCCTTAGACAATTATATAGTAGATGTTCTGGTTATTAGGTAATAAATGTAATAAAAAGGTGTTAATAATGAATAGAGATGTAGTGCAATATGTTGTTATCCATTTTGCTTGGTCCTGTTATTTATTCACTAGCTATTGAACCCGTTCTACGCCCGGGTAGCGAGCTTTTATATTGGTATATGGTCTCCATCCTGGTATGTGCTGCTCCATCCTGCGTCCCCATCCTGTCATGTGCTGCTCCATCCTGCATCCCCATCCTGTCATGTGCTGCTCCATCCTGCGCCCCCATTCTGACATGTGCTGCTCCATCCTGCGCCCCCATTCTGTCATGTGCTGCTCCCATCCTGCGCCCCCATTCTGACATGTGCTGCTCCCATCCTGCGCCCCCATTCTGACATGTGCTGCCTCCATCCTGCGCTTCCATTCTGACATGTGCTGCACCCATCCTGCGCCTCCATTCTGACATGTGCTGCACCCATCCTGCACCTCCATTCTGACATGTGCTGCTCCCATCCTGCGCCTCCATTCTGTCATTTGCTGCTCCCATCCTGCGCCCCCATCCTGTCATGTGCTGCTCCCATCCTGCGCCCCCGTTCTGTCATGTGCTGCTCCAATTCTGCTCCCCCGTTCTGTCATGTGCTGCTCCCATCCTGCGCCCCCGTTCTGTCAAGTGCTGTTCCCATCCTGCACCCCCGTTCTGTCATGTGCTGCTTCCATCCTGCACCCCCGTTCTGTGATGTGCTGCTCCCATCCTGCTCCCCCGTTCTGTCATGTGCTGCTCCCATCCTGCGCCACCGTTCTTTAATTTGCTGCTCCCATCCATATGCCCCATACGCTGCTCCATAAAGGTTTATGGCCCCCATAAGATGCTCCATAGTATATGCCCCATTCACTGCTCCATAAAGGTTTATGGCCCCCATAAGATGCTCCATATTATATGCCCCATACACTGCTCCATAAAGGTTTATGGCCCCCATAAGATGCTCCATAGTATATGCCCCGTGCACTGCTCCATAAAGGTTTATGGCCCCCATAAGATGTTCCATATTATATGCCCCGTATACTGCTCCATAAAGGTTTATGGCCCCCATAAGATGCTCCATAGTATATGCCCCGTAAACTGCACCACAAAGGTTTACGGCCCCCATAAGATGCTCCATATTATATGCCCCGTACACTGCTCCATAAAGGTTTATGGCCCCCATAAGATGCTCCATAGTATATGCCCCCGTACACTGCTCCATTATGGTTGATGGCCCCACAAGATGCTCCATAGTATGTGCCCCGTGTCAGGTGGCATAAGTAACAAATAGCTGTGGCATGAAGTGCCACAGCCTCATGCCACAGCAATTTGTTACTTGCGCCACCTGATTCCTTTCCTCCGCGATTTTCTTGGTCCTCCTGCTGGCAGAATCGGCGCCTGCGCAGTCCGCGCTTTCCGGCGCCATTTTCTTGACACACTGCGCCTGCGCAGTCCGAGAAAATGGCGCCGGAAATCGTGGACTGCGCAGGCGCCGATTCCGGCAGCAGGACCAAGAAAATGACGTCGGAAAGGAATCAGGTGGCGTAAGTAACAAATTGCTGTGGCATGAAGTGCCACAGCTTCATGCCACAGCAATTTGTTACTTACGCCATTCCTTTCCGCCGCAATTTTCTTCGTCCTCCTGCTGGCGGAATGGGTGCCTGTGCACTCTGTGTTTTCCGGCGCCATTTTTTTGAAGACACACTGCGCCTGCGCAGTCCGCGCTTTCTGGCGCCATTTTCTTGAAGACACACTGCAGTGTGTCTTCAAGAAAATGGCGCCGGAAAGCGCGGACTGCGCAGGCGCCGATTCCGCCAGCAGGAGGACGAAGAAAATCGCGGCGGAAAGGAAAGGCGTAAGTAACAAATTGCTGTGGCATGAAGTGCCACAGCATAATCAGGACGCAAATATGTGCACGGTGTCCCCCTGCTCCCGACCCCCTGCTCCCGGCAGTCCGCGCCTTCCGGCGCCATTTTTTTTTCCTGACACTCTATAATGTAACGCTAGGAGCGTCGCGCCTGCGCAGTCTATAAAGGCTTCGGACAGAGTGACGCTCCCAGAGTTATAGATTGTATGTTTTGGTAGTGCTGTCAGAAAATCTCAGCAGGCGGTGTGTGAGCAAAGTTGTTGTTTTTTTTTAATACCAATTCTATCCACAGTTTAGAGGGCGATGATGGAGCCAGTCTAACGATCTAGTTAGGACGACTATGTCAGGGTATAAGGCCATAGACTAAAGCCTCACAGTAAACAATCCCTGAATATCGGGCACATCCATAGCCTTATTACTGCCCCCTGAAACAAGACCACAGTCTAGGGAGAGTCATTGAGAAAAATGAGGAAACACGAACTAAAAACATTTAACTGATCAATATCATAAAACATAAAAGTAAAACTGTGATGTATTTTATATACTAATAATACAATGATGTCGCTATTCCATGGTGTTTCACCATTCAGAGGTTCCAGGTTCAATGTCAGACACTGAGTGTTGGACACAAAAGGTAATAAGTGTTTGTAGAATAAGGTCCGGCCGCCGGCCACTATCTGTATAAAGACTGAATTTTATCAGTTAACAGAATACATAGTTACGTTTGATAAATGTGAAAAAAATGTAAGTAAACCTAGAAGTATTTTTATTTATTTTTTATTGTAATTAATAATAATCTTTATTTTTAGATAGTGCTAAATTCCCTATCAGTATGTCTTTGGAATGTGGGAGGAAACCGGAGAACCCGGAGGAAACCCACGCAAACACGGAGAGAACATACAGACTCTTTGCAGATGTTGTCCAAGGTGGGATTTGAACCCAGCGCTGCAAGGCTGCTGTGCTAACCACTGAGCCACCGTGCTGCCCATATAACTAATAATAGGATGGAAGGATAAGGGAGGGGTGAAACTAGGAACAGAACCAGTAGACACAATCATAGTCAGGGAGTCAGCCGGGGTCAGATGCCAGGTGATCAGTAGAAGAATGTGAAGGTCCTTCTATACAGGTAATTAATAATAGGATAGAAGGACAATTTTTTTTTTGTAATTAATAATAGGATAGAAGGATAAAGGACAGAATCAGTAGAGACAATCATAGTCAGGGAGTCAGCCGGGGTCAGATGCCAGGTGATCAGTAGAAGCAGTGATGGTGGATCTGCTGGACTTCTTGTCTTTCAGATGGTTTTAGGGCAACAGGCGCAACAAGCAAATGCTCGAGCAGCCCTGGATAATCCGCGCCGGTGGGATGATAAGATCCGGCGGAAGACGGAACCTGTGAGAACAGAAGTAAATATAATGTAAGTGATGGGACTCCATATGGCACCATACTACTGTGCGGTCACTGTGGCTGCACGGCAGAGGAATATTATCACACAGAGGTCATGGATCATTGTCAGCCATCATACATGTGAGGTCAGGGATCATTGTCAGCCATCATACATGTGAGGTCAGGGATCATTGTCAGCCATCATACATGTGAGGTCAGGGATCATTGTCAGCCATCATACATGGGAGGTCAGGGATCATTGTCAGCCATCATACATGTGAGGTCAGGGATCATTGTCAGCCATCATACATGGGAGGTCAGGGATCATTGTCAGCCATCATACATGTGAGGTCAGGGATCATTGTCAGCCATCATACACGTGAGGTCAGGGATCATTGTCAGCCATCATACACGTGAGGTCAGGGATCATTGTCAGCCATCATACATGTGAGGTCAGGGATCATTGTCAGCCATCATACATGTGAGGTCAGGGATCATTGTCAGCCATCATACATGTGAGGTCAGGGATCATTGTCAGCCATCATACATGTGAGGTCAGGGATCATTGTCAGCCATCATACATGTGAGGTCAGGGATCATTGTCAGCCATCATACATGTGAGGTCAGGGATCATTGTCAGCCATCATACATGTGAGGTCAGGGATCATTGTCAGCCATCACACATGTGAGGTCATGGATCATTGTCAGCCATCATACATGTGAGGTCAGGGATCATTGTCAGCCATCATACATGTGAGGTCAGGGATCATTGTCAGCCATCATACATGTGAGGTCAGGGATCAATGTCAGCCATCATACATGTGAGATCAGGGATCATTGTCAGCCATCATACACGTGAGGTCAGGGATCATTGTCAGCCATCATACATGTGAGGTCAGGGATCATTGTCAGCCATCATACACGTGAGGTCAGGGATCATTGTCAGCCATCATACATGTGAGGTCAGGGATCATTGTCAGCCATCATACATGTGAGGTCAGGGATCATTGTCATCCATCATACATGTGAGGTCAGGGATCATTGTCAGCCATCATACATGTGAGGTCAGGGATCATTGTCAGCCATCATACACGTGAGGTCAGGGATCATTGTCAGCCATCATACACGTGAGGTCAGGGATCATTGTCAGCCATCATACATGTGAGGTCAGGGATCATTGTCAGCCATCATACATGTGAGGTCAGGGATCATTGTCAGCCATCATACATGTGTGGTCAGGGATCATTGTCAGCCATCATACATGTGATAATCCCATCACTGACAGATGACATCTGCTCCACATGAATTATTCTCACTGACATCACACAACATGGAGCTGATTCTCACACTTACCTCGTCTCTTTTTCCCCTTTTTTCCATTTTACATGTGAGATCAGGGATCATTGTCAGCCATCATACACGTGAGGTCAGGGATCATTGTCAACCATCATACATGTGAGGTCAGGGATCATTGTCAGCCATCACACACGTGAGGTCAGGGATCATTGTCAGCCATCATACATGTGAGGTCAGGGATCATTGTCAGCCATCATACATGTGAGGTCAGGGATCATTGTCATCCATCATACATGTGAGGTCAGGGATCATTGTCAGCCATCATACATGTGAGGTCAGGGATCATTGTCAGCCATCATACACGTGAGGTCAGGGATCATTGTCAGCCATCATACACGTGAGGTCAGGGATCATTGTCAGCCATCATACACGTGAGGTCAGGGATCATTGTCAGCCATCATACATGTGAGGTCAGGGATCATTGTCAGCCATCATACATGTGAGGTCAGGGATCATTGTCAGCCATCATACATGTGAGGTCAGGGATCATTGTCAGCCATCATACATGTGAGGTCAGGGATCATTGTCAGCCATCATACATGTGAGGTCAGGGATCATTGTCAGCCATCATACATGTGAGGTCAGGGATCATTGTCAGCCATCATACATGTGAGGTCAGGGATCATTGTCAGCCATCATACATGTGAGGTCAGGGATCATTGTCAGCCATCATACATGTGAGGTCAGGGATCATTGTCAGCCATCATACATGTGATAATCCCATCACTGACAGATGACATCTGCTCCACATGAATTATTCTCACTGACATCACACAACATGGAGCTGATTCTCACACTTACCTCGTCTCTTTTTCCCCTTTTTTCCATTTTCTGATGTTTCTTTGTCTTTACTCAGATTTATTGGAGATTTTCTTTCCTCCTGAGCTGGAAATTCTAATCAGAAAGTAAAATAAAAACCTCAGTAATGACGTATCCTAATGGGATCTGCTTTGTCTCCTGTATATAGTAGGATTGTTCTAGTCCTGTCTCCTATAGTCCTGATAATCTGGTATCTACTGTATAATTGTCTAAGGGTCACTTCCGTCTTTCTGTCTGTCTGTAACGGAAATCCCAAGTCGCTGATTGGTTGCGGCAAAACAGCCATGACCAATCAGTGATGGGCACAGTCCGGCGGCAAAATGGCCGTTCCTTGCTCCCCGCAGTCAGTGCCCGCAGTCCATACTCCCCCCCCAGTCAGCGCTCACACAGGGTTAATGGCAGCGTTAACGAACCGCGTTATGCCGCGGTGTAATGCACTCCGTTAACGCAGCTATTAACCCTGTGTGACCAACTTTTTACTATTGATGATGCCTATGCAGCATCAATAGTAAAAAGATCTAATGTTAAAAATAATAAAAAAAAAAAAAAAAAATAGTTATATACTCACCGTCCGTCGGCCCCTCGGATCCAGAATAGGCCTTTCCCTCTCCTCGCGACGCTCCGTTGACCGCTCCTTGCATTGCGATCTCGCGAGACCGCTACGTCATCATCTTGCAAGACCGCAATGCACTCTTGAGACCGGAGTGTGCGAGGAGCATCGGTAAGCGCTTCGCCTGGATCCGTGGGCCAACGGAAGGTGAGTATATAACTATTTTTTACTTTAATTCTTTTTTTAACAGGGATATGATGCCCACATTGCTATATACTATGTGGGCTGTGCAATATAGTACGTGGGCTGTGCAATATACTACGTGGGCTGTGCAATATACTACGTGGGCTGTGCTATATACTGTGTGGGCTGTGCAATACACTGCATGGGCTGTGCAATATACTACGTGGGCTGTGCAATATACTATATGGGCTGTGCAATATACTGTGTGGGCTGTGCAATATACTACGTGGGCTGTGCAATATACTAACTGGGCTGTGCATATACTATGTGGGCTGTGCTATATACTACGTGGGCTGTGCAATACACTGCATGGGCTGTGCAATATACTGCGTGGGCTGTGCTATATACTACGTGGGCTGTGCAATATACTAACTGGGCTGTTCAATATACTACGTGGGCTGTGCAATATACTAACTGGGCTGTGCAATATAGTACGTGGGCTGTGCAATATACTGCGTGGGCTGTGCTATATACTGCGTGGGCTGTGCAATACACTGCATGGGCTGTGCAATATACTATGTGGGCTGTGCAATATACTATGTGGGCTGTGCAATATACTGCGTGGGCTGTGCAATATACTGCGTGGGCTGTGCAATATACTGCATGGGCTGTGCTATATACTGCATGGGCTGTGCAATATACTACGTGGGCTGTGCAATATACTATGTGGGCTGTGCAATATACTGCGTGGGCTGTGCAATATACTGCGTGGGCTGTGCAATATACTGCGTGGGCTGTGCTATATACTACGTGGGCTGTGCAATATACTAACTGGGCTGTGCAATATACTACGTGGGCTGTGCAATATACTATGTGGGCTGTGCAATGTACTATGTGGCTGTGCAAAACACTACATGGCTGTGCTATACACTACATGGGCTGTGTTATACACTACGTGGGCTGTGTTATACACTATGTGGCCTGTGTTATACACTACGTGGCCTGTGTTATACACTACTTGGCCTGTGTTATACACTACGTGGGCTGTTATACGCTACGTGGGCTATGTTATATGCTACATGGGCTATTATAAACTATGTGGCTGTGTTATATGCTATGTGGGCTGTTATACACTCCGTGGGCTGTGTTATATACTACGTGGCTGTGCTATATACTCCGTGGGCTGTGCTATATACTCCTTGGGCTGTGCGATATACTACATGGCTGTGCTATATACTGCGTGGCTGTGCAATATACTACGTGGCTGTGCAATATACTATGTGGCTGTGCAATATACTTCGTGGCTGTGCTACTTACTACGTGGGCTGTTATATACTACGTGGCTGTGCTACATACTATGTGGCCGGCCGCGAACAATCAGACAAGCGGAGTCCGGCCACGAATTGGCGCGGGAATAGAACCACGCTTTGCTAATTGGTCGCGGCCGGCCGAAGACTGTGTATTCAATGTATTATTCTAAAATCTTCATAAATAAACTACATACATATTCTAGAATACTCGATGCGTTAGAATCGGGCTACCATCTAGTTATATCATAATAGGGCAGAATAAGTCCTATATAATGTACATAATCCCATCTGAGGGGCATTAGATGTGTCACTGATCTAGAGCAGTAAGGGCCCTGTGTGCCACCATGTGGTGCATCACTGATGATATTCTACTATAAGAGATTATGTCACCTTATGATGATGGAGGTTACTGGACGCTACAACGTATCTCACAGAATCCATGAAAGAAACTACAAAATTAGGGAACTAGAGGTACAGTATGGGCCCATGGGCAACATAATTGGGATCCATGAAACATGGATAACATAGGAGACCTATTACAGAAAAACCATGTGGATATATTTGAGCCTTGAAGTCAACATTCCCATTGTTGGTGCTGTAGACATGGACATACCTGATAGTGGGGACGAGGATGACAAGATGATAATAGCGTCGTCATCAGATTCTTTCTGCCTGTTTCGAAGAATAAAAACATGTAAATTGCAAGAAAACACAGTATAAAAGGGGTTGTCTCACTAGAAGAACATGGACTAATGGGCCTAATAAGACATATGACTGCCATAGTGGGGAAGGTCTTCTGCTCAACGCTACCTTCTATAGATTGGAGCGGAATTAAGAATGTCTGGCATGTAATAATACATCTCTCCTACAGTGTAGGCAGCATGAAAAATGCATGACCGGTCACAGGTACGCAGATATGGGCTGTTATCACGAGCGGTTTCCTCTAACCTTGGGATGGTGGATTCTGCATTTGATACTATGGTAATTATGTCCTATATTTGGTGTTGTGCACATAAATCAGCCTAGACCTCCCAATAATGACCCCATAATCTACTCACATTTCTGAAATATTTGTGCTGGATTCTTGGGTATGATCTGGAGAAGACTTGGGATTCTCATTAATCTTCATCCTGGTAACGGTGGTACAGAGCTACATGCGGAAGCAATAAGATATTAAATAATTGTATGTCTACCTTCATAGGTCTTTTATATATATTTTGGATGTATTAACACATACTTACTTTAGAAAGCCTTTCAGAAGATGATGTAAAATTTTTGAAGACAAGGCTCTCATTGTCCTCACTTATGCCCTTCTCACCCTCTGAGACCAGATGTTTTTCCATATTAGAATGGTCTGCAAGACATAGGTAATGAAGTGTTATTAGAGGTTGTCAGTATAACACAGTCACCATTTATTAATGGGAACCAATTGTCACAAAATAAGGAAGACGAGGCAAACAGATACTTAGTTTAGATGACGTCTCCTACTTACTGATAAATAGGCTGGTGTCCACATCTGATGCAAGGTGAGGAACGTACACTGGATTTTGACTTAGAAGGGTGTCAAAGTCTAAGTCATTAAGAAATGGATGACCCTTGATCTCAAAAGCTCCTCCTGGATAAAGGAAAACAAAAGTGATGCGGACATTGTCAGAGACAACTTCATATCTGAACAACGTATCTTAATTTGAACTAATTACACAACTGAGCAGACATGTAGGAAATAGAATGAAAATTTTAGCAAAGAGAACTATAAATGGAGAAGCTGATAGAGAATTAATGTTCCTCATGGACATTAGTGATGTGTCCTCGGTGTAACAAGGGAATATTGATATTATTGTATCTGTTACCTGTCCCAAGTCTATCCACAGGATTTGTTTTCAGCAGCTGAGTGATGAGGTCCTTAGCATCGGGTGGAGGACTGTAATGATGATCCCAAATGATATTTCCTGTTATATAGAAAATTAAAGAACATAAAACCTATTTACAGGACTGTAAGATAAAGCAAAGGACGTAACTAAACCAAGATAACCAGTAAAAGCAATGATCAGATTATTTTACTTACCAGTGACAACATTTTCATAAAACTCAGATAGGGAAGCCCCATCAAATGGTGCAATTCCCATGAAAAATTCATTTAATATGATGCCCATATCCCACCAGTCAACAGGTCTTCCATAGGCGTTCTTCAGGATGACCTCAGGGGCTGTGTAATAAGGGCTGCCACACTCCTGGAAACCAACAGAAAAAAGCAATGAGAATCGATGAAACTATTATTATGACAAGCTCTTGACATAAAATCAGAATTACAGAAGATAAAATATCAGTGGAAAAGCTCTCTAGAAATGAAGAACGTAGGGAAGACAAAATAGAGTTATGAGATTTGTACAGAACAAGCTAAGTTCCTGTAGGTAATGCTGACCTCATGGTCCTGGAACTCTCTGGAGATGTTCTCTGCTGATTGCTTGTAGGTGTTGGTGTTTGGTATCATGACACCAAGTTTTGAACATCCAAAGTCGGTAATTTTAATATGTCCAGTAGATGTTATCAGGAGGCTGTGAAAGAGAAGATGATTTTAGCTTCATAGACCGTGAGATAATAAAGGATAACTCCCCCCCTTTGTTATACTACAGGTATTCACTTACTTCTGTGGCCTCAGGTCTCTGTGCACCACACCGTGACTATGCAGGTATTCCACACCAAGGACTGCTTCTGCAAAGTACAAGCGGGCCATCGGGACAGAGAAAGGACCCCTGGTGCTTAGAAGGGTCGCACAGTCTCCACCTACAGAAGAAAGGAAATATGACCGGTGAGGGGTTTATACAGCGGAGCACCATGATGTATGAAGAGAAGTGAGTGGAAACATTGGGGCAGGGGATAATATATAAAGATATAATGTACATAATATTAGTCTGAGGTCATGATGAAATTGTCGTCCAAGTAGCTCATGACATAAAGTGATCTCGTATCTGGTCTACACCTGGAGATACTGACGTTCTCAGTGCGGACATACGGGGAGATCACACACATCAATGACTTTAATAGACAACCTATAGTAAATGCTCTGTGGGAATGTAACATCCACGGGGACAAGTCTTAATGATATGAGAGGTGATAAGATGTCAGCAGACATGAGTTGAATACTACACAATGTTCGTGTCCTACCTCCTACATACTCCATGACCATACACAGGTGATATCTAGTAGGGAAGGAGCAGAGCATGGAGACCACAAAGGGACAATCTGCGAATGTTAGGATGTCCCTCTCGATATATGTCCTTTCCATTTTATTAGAAGTAGTCAGGTTCCTCTTGGCCATTTTCTTCATAGCAAAGATGTTTTGTGATCCCTTATGGCGCACTAAGCAGACGGCCCTGGAGAGAAGGAGAATCCATGGTTTATAATGAACCCTTAACAGTCTGGATATTGAAGTCATTACGTGATCATTTGTACTAATGATTAATGGCAGCAGTCCGGCCATCACTAGAAATCCACATCTAGAAATCCATGAAATAACACTACATAGATGATGGGAGGTCGCACCGCGCCCCGTCTGCCCTCACCAGGTCACATTATAGATGAGAGAATCTGCTGACATTCATCTTGGGCAGATTCGCTATAACCGACCAGTAGATACAAGTCAGTAACAATAATAATTAGTCAAAATGTAAATTGCTCCAATTGTTGTAAGAAGATGGTTTTTAGTCTTTCTCCACAGCCCAAGGCAGAATAAATAATGGAGGGACAAGAAGACGATAAAAAGTAATTAAACACATTACACCCACTTGTCTTGGTCCTTCCCCGGTCCATCACTGCAGTCCGCCATCCTCTGTCTTTGGTTGTTCTCCCTTCTGCTGCTGAGGCCAGTGATTGGACTGACATGGTCATGGTGGAGGGTGGAGATGTCATCGGCGTCAGTATCGCGTCACCCCTCACGTGACCGTGTGCAGCCAATCACTATTACCAGCTTCATAATGGGGCCCCGAAAGATCAGGAGGAAGCATAAGAACAGAGGAGGTCTAGGACCGGTGGGTGTCATGTATTCTATGATATCATCCCTTTCCTTACAGACAGATGTGTTACAGATCAGTTCGCTCTGCTGTATATAATGGAGCTGAATAGTGACATTGAGATGTGGACAGTGATGTGGACTCAGATCTTCTCCCTATGATAACACTGAATGGCAGAGCACAGAGGCCGAAGCATTGTCATAGGGAACCCTGAGAAATGGGGATTATGTTAATAGAAATCTCACCCAAAAGCACCGCTGCTGATCAGTTTGATAGTTTCATAGTCGCTTATACGCGGCTCTCCTGCCGGGATCAATGATTTAATCAAGTCCTAGAAAAGAATAAGAAATAATACTAAGATATAGAAGCTGAATACAATAATACTAAAGCAGAAACCATAATAGTATAGATAATGAAATCAGCGCCATGACCCAGTGAGTATAATGCGCCCAATATTTCAAGGACACTCCACAAATACTAACCAAAACAACAACGAAAAAAGGGCGAGTGATAGTCCTGAAGACAATTGTAACAATGTTTATTGAAAATACATATAAAATAACAAGTATATAATAAAAAATCTTACATGTAAGGACAAGATGGAATGAGAAGCCAAATGAGAACAGAAATAACGACCCTCCATAATGCTAGTGAAGTGGATATGTGGAGTGAATCCTGGAGCTAGTGTGAGTATAAATCAAGTACATATCAAACAATGACGTCTACCCCATTAGTCCAGGATGTTCCCCATAGTATCCCACTAGGATGGGCGCTCAGCCAGCCCCAACGCGCGTTTTGAATGGGCTTCCTCGGGAGCTGTGGACTTGATTTTGCTGGGGTGGTTTAGTGTTCCACTACAAGTATGGGATAAGGTTTCACCTTCATAACCCTAAAATTATATCATTTGTATTCCATCCTCCCCAGAAAACCATGTCCTAAGAACTGCTCTAGCACCAGCACTTTATGGTGCATGTCCTAAGATCTGCGCTAGCACCAGCACTTTATGGTGCATGTCCTAAGATTTGCACTAGCACCAGCACTTTATGGTGCATGTCCTAAGATCTGCACTAGCACCAGCACTTTATGGTGCATGTCCTTAGATCTGCACCAGCACTTTATGGGGGCATTTCTTTCTACTAATCTCCTCACACTAGCTCCAGGATTCACTCCCCATATCCACTTCACCAGCATTATGGAGGGTCGTTTTTTCTGTTCTCATTTGGCTTCTCATTCAATCTTGTCCTTACATGTAAGATTTTTTTTATTATATACTTGTTATTTTATATGTATTTTCAATAAAAATTGTTACAATTGTCTTCATGACTATCACTCGCTCTTTTTTTTTTCGTTGTTGTCTTGGTAAGATACAGTAGATGCTGGAAAACATCTCAGGATGTAATAACTTTTCCTCCTTTATTATGTCCCAGCTAATTTACACTGATCCGATGTAGAGGACGATACGAGCCGACGCTCTGCAGACACGAATGAAATATAAAGCGGATCCTCTATATATCGATATAATTGTAAAGTGCTGGATAAAACGCGAGATCACACAGGGTAGAACTTGCAGAGAATCTGTCAGCAGGTATGTGCTATGTAATCTGGGAGCAGTTATGATATAGGGGAAGAGACCCTGATTCCAGCGATGTGTTACTTACTAGACTTTCTGCTGTTGCTTTAATAAAATCAGTGTTTTATCAGCCGGAGATTATCACTAGGACTATGTGTCTCATGCCATGTTGTCCTAGTACTCTGTAAACCCACCACCACGGTATAGCAGATTTCTGCCTATGCACAGTGTATACAGAAAAGCTGCCAATCAGTGGTGTGGGCGGTGTTCTACAAGGTTCAGCATTCAGAGCTCTGCTAGATCTGCAGCAGAGAAGACAGGGATATTATCACATCTGCTGACCCCAGTAAATTAAGTGATATATCGCTGGAATCAGGGTCTCTGTCCCTACATTATGCTACAGCATAAACCTGGTGACAGATTCCATTTAATATAAATGCCATTCTCTAAGACCACAGTGTCCTCTACACTTAGAACAGAGCCGTCCCATGGTTATATGGGGATAATACTGGACGGGTCACTCACACCCCATGATCTGGTGATACACACACACCCCCATATCTCTATGATACTTACATCGGCGGATTCTTGGATCTCCGGGATCTTACAGATTCCACTGTCGGGATTCGCCAGCGCTGATGGTACTAAAATAATGATAACGTGATGAGAAAATAAAATGTATTAGTCGATATCAGTCCTACATACATAATACCGTAATATAAGGGAGAAATGACAAGACGTCTGAAAATGGGAATAATACTCGTTATATGGGGACTCTACATATGAGAACGTACAGCGCACCCACAGATAAAGGTAATGTAAGTGGTGGCGGACCCCCAATCACCACATGAATGAGGAGCCCCCACCCTCACTGCACATGTGAGTGATGGGAAGAGAGCTGAAGCATAGCAGCCATATGCAAATTATCCTGGAAGTGCACTGGGGGCGTGTCACTGCACTCGGACTCCTTCGTCACCGCCCCCAGTGCACTTCCATCCTGATTTGCAAATGGCTTCTATGTTACATTTCTCCTGACTGGCACATTGGATTTCAGCAAAGAAATACTTTTTATTAAAGGGGAACGTCCTCCGCCGTCATCCCACCACTCCTGTATGTATCATGTGCTGACAGGTCCCCATTACATGGAGTAGAGAGTAAATCCACCATTATTCCCTGCTTTGTAATATCTGGATATAATGGGGGGAACGTCCTCCGCCATCATCCCACCACTCCTATATGTATCATGTGCTGACAGGTCCCCATTACATGGAGTAGAGAGTAAATCCACCATTATTCCCTGCTGTGTAATATCTGGATATAATGGGGGGAACGTCCTCCGCCGTCATCCCACCACTCCTATATGTATCATGTGCTGACAGGTCCCCATTACATAGAGTAGAGAGTAAATCCACCATTATTCCCTGCTGTGTAATATCTGGATATAATGGGGGGAACGTCCTCCGCCGTCATCCCACCACTCCTATATGTATCATGTGCTGACAGGTCCCATTACATGGAGTAGAGAGTAAATCCGCCATTATTCCCAGCTGTGTAATATCTGGATATAATGGGGGGAACGTCCTCCGCCGTCATCCCACCACTCCTATATGTATCATGTGCTGACAGGTCCCCATTACATGGAGTAGAGAGTAAATCCGCCATTATTCCCTGCTGTGTAATATCTGGATATAATGGGGGGAACATCCTCTACTGTCATCCCACCACTCCTATATGTATCATGTGCTGACAGGTCCCCATTACATGGAGTAGAGAGTAAATCCACCATTATTCCCTGCTGTGTAATATCTGGATATAATGGGGGGAACGTCCTCCGCCGTCATCCCACCACTCCTATATGTATCATGTGCTGACAGGTCCCATTACATGGAGTAGAGAGTAAATCCGCCATTATTCTCTGCTGTGTAATATCTGGATATAATGGGGGGAACGTCCTCCGCCGTCATCCCACCACTCCTATATGTATCATGTGCTGACAGGTCCCATTACATGGAGTAGAGAGTAAATCCGCCATTATTCTCTGCTGTGTAATATCTGGATATAATGGGGGGAACGTCCTCCGACGTCATCCCACCACTCCTATATGTATCATGTGCTGACAGGTCCCCATTACATGGAGTAGAGAGTAAATCCGCCATTATTCCCTGCTGTGTAATATCTGGATATAATGGGGGGAACATCCTCCGCCGTCATCCCACCACTCCTATATGTATCATGTGCTGACAGGTCCCCATTACATGGAGTAGAGAGTAAATCCACCATTATTCCCAGCTGTATAATATCTGCATATAATGGGGGGAACGTCCTCCGCCATCATCCCACCACTCCTATATGTATCATGTGCTGACAGGTCCCCATTACATGGAGTAGAGAGTAAATCCGCCATTATTCCATGCTGTGTAATATCTGGATATAATGGGGGGAACGTCCTCCGCCGTCATCCCTCCACTCCTATATATATCATGTGCTGACACGTCCCCATTACATGGAGTAGAGAGTAAATCCACCATTATTCCCTGCTGTGTAATGTCTGGATATAATGGGGGGAACGTCCTCCGCCGTCATCCCACCACTCCTATATGTATCATGTGCTGACAGGTCCCCATTACATGGAGTAGAGAGTAAATCCACCATTATTCCCAGCTGTGTAATATCTGGATATAATGGGGGGAACGTCCTCTGCCGTCATCCCACCACTCCTATATGTATCATGTGCTGACAGGTCCCATTACATGGAGTAGAGAGTAAATCCACCATTATTCCATGCTGTGTAATATCTGGATATAATGGGGGGAACGTCCTCCGCCGTCATCCCACCACTCCTATATGTATAATGTGCTGACAGGTCCCCATTACATGGAGTAGAGAGTAAATCCACCATTATTCCCTGCTGTGTAATGTCTGGATATAATGGGGGGAACGTCCTCCGCCGTCATCCCACCACTCCTATATGTATCATGTGCTGACAGGTCCCCATTACATGGAGTAGAGAGTAAATCCACCATTATTCCCAGCTGTGTAATATCTGGATATAATGGGGGGAACGTCCTCTGCCGTCATCCCACCACTCCTATATGTATCATGTGCTGACAGGTCCCATTACATGGAGTAGAGAGTAAATCCACCATTATTCCATGCTGTGTAATATCTGGATATAATGGGGGGAACGTCCTCCGCCATCATCCCACCACTCCTATATGTATCATGTAATGACAGGTCCCATTACATGGAGTAGAGAGTAAATCCGCCATTATTCCCTGCTGTGTAATATCTGGAGATTCCTTGTAGACGGTCATGTGATCAGCTCACCTGCAATCAGATCGCTGCTCGGCTCCAGCTGACTCCTATTAGAGTCAGGGATTTCCGGGGTCACATTCTCCCCATATTCGTCGTCGCCTTCTGGTGTTTCCTAATAGATATAATAGAGATAATTAATATGTGGAAGATTTCACTAAATCCCCAAATCCATCAATCAGGATGGATGAAACCAACATTTACTGATGCACCAATTGATGGCTCCTTACCGGAAGGGTCCAACTGGCCCTCCAGAGAACTGGAGGATTCTCCAGGGGGCCCAGGCATTGACACCTGCTGGCATACAGGGCAGGCAGCTGCCTAGGGCTCCTGCTGCTCCAGGGGCCCTAGCCAGTGGCGTATTGCTAGAAGCGGCAGACCATGCAGCTGCTATGGGGCCCGTGAGTCAGGGGGACCCGCCTGATGCCAGCGGAGCAGCAGTGGGTGACAGGCTGCTGCAGCTAAAGCCTGTCCCCGCTGCTAAAAAGAAATGAATCTTCTCTCAACACCACACCCCCATGGGCGTGGAGAGCGGTGAATATTAATTTCACTTTAATAGCGGGCAGTGTTAGCCACAGGCTGAGTCTAACACTGCCCCCTATCATGGCTGGCAGACCAGGGCCCCCGCTCACCCAGGGGCCCCAGCCCAAGCGGCCACTATGGGGCCTGTAAGTCAGGGGGGCCTAATGCCAGCACTCCTCCCCAGTGTGCACCACATTCAACTGTATCGGCATCACAGATGAAAGCAATAATGGAGGAGAGAGCATCAGACGACGCTCCATCTCCCATCATTCCCCTCTGCCTCTGACACTGAAGGTGTGTGATGACGTCACTTCATCGCGTACCCGCTGTGTGTTGGGCAAATGGCAGTGCAGCTGCTGATACCGGAGCAGAGCCGGGATCAGTGGGGAACAAGGAGGAGAGGTGAGGATTGTGTTTGTTTATATATATATATATATATATATATATATATATATATATATATATATATATATATATATGTCAGTGAGTGAGTCCTGGTGGCCATAATACTGTAGGACTGTGGAGCTACATTCAATTTGGGAATGCATTATACTCTATGAGGGTCTACATTAAATTCTATGGGGGGCTGCATTATATTCTGTGGGGGGCTGCATTATACCCTAAGAGGGGGGCTGCATTATACCCTATGAGGGAGGGCTACAGTATACCCTATGAGGGGGGCTGCATTATAACCTATTAGGGGGACTGCATTATACCCTATGAGGGGGGCTGCATTATACCATATAAGGGGAGCTGCATTATACCCTATGAGTGGGCTGCATTATATCCTATGAAGGGGCCTGCATTATAACCTATGAGGGGGCTGCATTATACCCTATGAGGGGGCTACATTATACCCTATGAGGGGCGCTGAAGTATACCCTATGAGGGAGAGTTGCATTATACCCTATGAGGGAGGGCTGCATTATACCCTATGAGGGGGGCTGCATTATACCCCATGAGTGGGCTGCATTATACCCTATGAGGGGGCTACATTATACTCTATGAGGGGGGCTGCATTATACCCTATAGGGAGGCTGCATTATTCCCTATGAGGGGGCTGCATTATACCCTATGAGGTAGGGCTACATTATACCATATGAGGGAGGGCTGCATTATACCCTAGGAGGGGGCTGCATTATACCCTATGAGGTAGGGCTACATTATACCTTATAAGGGAGGATTGCATTATACCCTTTGGGGAGGGCTACATTATACTCTATGAGGGTGGCTGCATTATACCATATGAAGGGGTGCTGCATTATACCCTATGAGGGGTGCTGCATTATACCCTAGGAGGGGGACTGCATTATACCCCATGAGTGGACTGCATTAAACCCTATGAGGGGTGCTGCATTATACTCTGAGGGGGCTACATTATATTCTATGGGAGGCTTCATTATACCCTATGAGGGAGCTACATTATATTCTTTGAGGTGCTAAACTATATTCTATGGGGGGGCTACATTATATTCTATGGGGGGCTGCATTATATTCTATAAGGGGGGCTGCATTATATTCTATGAGGGGGCTACATTAAATTCTATGAGGGGGGCTACATTATATTCTATGGGGGCTGCATTATATTCTATGGGGGGGCTGCATTATATTCTATGAGGGGGCTACATTAAATTCTATGAGGGGGCTACATTATATTCTATGAGGGGGCTACATTATATTCTATGAGGGGGCTACTTTATATTCTATGACGGGGGCTGCATTATATTCTATGAGGGGGCTACTTTTTATTCTATGAGGGGGCTATATTATATTCTATGAGGGGGCTACATTAAATTCTATGAGGGGGCTACTTTTTATTCTATGAGGGGGCTACATTATATTCTATGAGGGGGCTACATTAAATTCTGTGAGGGGGCTACATTATATTCTATGAGGGGACTACATTAAATTCTATGAGGGGGCTACTTTTTATTCTATGAGGGGGCTACATTATATTCTATGAGGGGGCTACATTAAATTCTATGAGGGGGCTACTTTTTATTCTATGAGGGGCCTACTTTATATTCTATGATGGGGCTACTCCAACCAGTGCTATATAATTAAGAAGTGTACTATCTTATATGATACCCTGATATTAGTATTTTACCCCACAATTGGTGGTCTTGTATTTATTTCTTTGTAGCTACATAGTGGGCCCCAAGAATGATTTTCTCTGGTGGGCCCAAGGTGCTCCAGTCCGACGCTGCTTACCTGGCGGTCCGACGAGCGGTCCGGAAGTTCTAGTACACGGAGGATTTTTTCGGCCAGTTCTGTAATATAAGCCAAGTCTCCAGATTGAGACTTTTTTTCGGCCTATAAAGAAGAAAAGAAACAAAAAAGAACAATCTGAGATGATTGGCGGCCATTGTATGTGTCATCTGCTCCTCTCTGCAGATACACTGACTCCATACAGGATTTGGGGACTCGTCGTGTTTTATATGGGAGGAAAGAAGAAGCTTCTGTCCCACCATTATTATCTCTGAGTACAGAGAAGTTGTGTGCGGAGCGTCCGCCACTTACCTGCTGTAGTAAAGTCTTGATGTTGTGACATAAATCTGTCAGATACTCTGACGTCAGTTGATCTTGTCGGTGTTTAGTCAGGCAATCCTTTACTAGCTGCACCACCAGCCGGTGAGTGAAGCAGAGGATGCCATCGGGTGGTAGAAGCGCAATGTTAGGGCGATGGAAGATAAGAACCTCCAATAGCGCTTGTACCTGAAAATCATTCAGATGTAATTCAGCCATAGTGAGAAATTGCAAATGCTCTCCGTCACTATAGAACCAAAAATGGCACCCGGAACCCTGCGCGGCTTCTATTTATAGGGGCTGTGATGTCACAATGGCCGACAATCACCAGTGATGTCACAGTGGCCGACAATCACCAGTGATGTCATCCTGGCCGACAATCACCAGTGATGTCATCACGGAATCTTGTGATAGAATTTTCCAGCATCGGCTCTGCACAGATACTTGCTGCCCGGCAATATTTCGGGTTCGCTCACACTTGTGTACCAATAATCCAGGAGAGTGGGGCGAGGTTTTCTCACTTGTCCTCCGTGTTCTGTCCGTGTAGAATCCGTCCTGTTATTCCGCAGCTATTAATCTTTTACACGACTATTTACAGGCTTCTTTGCTACAGAAATGGAATGTATCTGTAAAAACCGCTTGTCCCTCTGATGCTCCATAAGGCGTGCGACTGTTTCCTGCCAGTGTCCGATTTTGGACTGTAATCACAGAATGCTGCAGTTTTTTTCCTCACACCGAATATTTGTTTTGCTGTTTTTACCGGCGTTTTTTATCATTCACTTGAATGGGTGAAATACGCTGCAAAACTGAGAGACTTGACAAAGCGCTGCTTTAAAAAAAAAGCTGAGATTTCAGAAATCCCTGCGGCGTCTCGAGCATACTTTTATGGCACGCCGAAATGTTGGATTAGCACTTGAGCATGCTGAGTTAACACCTCATCAGAGCACGCTCGCTCACCACTAATCCTCCATCATAGGAATGGAAATACTGGATATGTTTATTACCTCACGGGTCTTTTTTCTTCTCCATAGATCATTTAACTCCTTAGTTGCAGAGTTTACTATTAACAACTGTGACAAATATTGAAGAGGTAATCATCAATGTAATCAATCATTAAAAATCATGACATCGTTAACATTAATCTTTTTGTCTTTGGAAAGTTTCATCCTTTACTTAAATTATGAAATGCCCCTCTTTTATGTCCCCATAGTGAGCACAATGTATGAAGTCAATGAGAAAGCAGTAATTATATATATATATATATATATATATATATATATATATATATACACTATTTGTAAAAAAAATTGCTTTAATTTCTATATATGTACAGGTGCTTCTCACAAAATTAGAATATCATCAAAAAGTTAACTACATCACACACAGAGTCATTACACACAGAGTAATCTATTTCATGTGTTTATTTCTGTTAATGTTGATGATTATGGCTTACAACCAATGAAATCCCAAAAGTCATTATCTCAGTAAATTAGAATACTTTATATCACCAGCTTGAAAAATGATTGTAAAATCCGAAATGTTGTCCTACTGAAATGTATGTTCAGTAAATGCCCTCAATACTTGGTCCTTTTCCATCAATTACTGCATCAATGTGGCGTGGCATTGAGGCGATCAGCCTGCGGCACTGCTGAGGGGTTATGGAAGCCCAGGTTGATTTGATAGCAGCCTTCAGCTCATCTGCATTGTTGGGTCTGGTGTTTCTCACCTTCCTCTTGACAATACTCCATAGATTCTCTATGAGGTTAAGGTCAGGCGAGTTTGCTGCTAATCAAGCCCAGTGATACTGTTGACTGTAAACCCGGTATTGGTACTTTTGGCAGTGTGGACAGCAGCAGTCCGCTCCTTGTGAATCTCCCCCAATTTCTGAATGGCCTTTTGTTTTTGTTTTTAATATAAATTTTTATTGAAAATTTGCATTTACAACCATATGAAACAACAATCCATTGGCATCAATCATAGGATTTAGACATTGTACATTGTAATTGTTACAGTCTCCACAAGACACAAGTAAAGGTTACCGATTAAGAATATCTTCTTTTGGAGATAACGAAGGTAATCTTAGCCAATATTATAAAATCTATATGGGATCGCGGAGAGAATTGTCAAAAATACAAAAACAAACAAAGAAATAAAAGAAGAAGGGAAGGGGGAAAGGGAGGGAGGAGAGTAAGAAAAGGAGCGGGGAGCCTTCACTGAGTCGCCTAACCCATTCCAACCGGCAGTCTAGCCCGCCTTCCCATTATCCAGTAAAGTAGTAAAACATCTAACGCTAATCATGGCAAGAGCAATCCTCTGGTAATTGTAGTGGACCCAGATTATTCTTCAATTTTTCCAAGAGGAACCATCTAGTGGAAGAGAAGGGAGTTATCATCTTCCGCCTTGCATCGGCCCCGCACGTTTTCCAAGAAACTGTCTCCATTTTTTAAGAAATTTGCCCGCTTGTACCTCCTTATTTGTGAGTGCGTCCCCTTGCTCCACCGCCATGTAATGATGCAGTCGAGCTATTAAATCTGACAACTGAGGGGTAGACGATGATAAGTATAGTATGTATTAGTATTGGGGGACCCCTCCCTCCGCAACTCTCGCCACTCATATTCTCCCAATAATGTAAGATCGCCATTGTCACATTACTCCAAAGGCTGGTAATCCAGAAACTAGGCCCCAAAACGGGACTATGTAACCGCAGGACCATAGGCCATGTAATAAATCAGAGCTAGGTTGCTGACATCTAGGGCAGGCTGTAAGTCTGTTAGGTCTTATATCTGGTTTATGAATATTAAAAGCAGAGATTGCTCCATGCATCATTTTAAATTGAGTTTCCCTCCAATTTTCATTTATTATGTTTTAGTGTATATACCCTGTAACATTATACTTTTCCAGAAAGGCATCCAGTCCCCTCTTAAATTTAAGTAATGAATCACTCATTACAACATCATTTGGCAGAGAGTTCCATAGTCTCACTGCTCTTACAGTAAAGAATCCGCGTCTGTTATTATGCCTAAACCTTTTTTCCTCCAGACGTAGAGGATGTCCCCTTGTCCCTGTTTCAGGTCTATGATTAAAAAGATCATCAGAAAGGTCTTTGTACTGTCCCCTCATATATTTATACATTAAAATAAGATCTCCCCTTAGTCTTCGTTTTTCCAAACTAATTAGCCCCAAGTGTAATAACCTATCTTGTATTGCAGACCCCCCAGTCCTCTAATAACCTTGGTCGCTCTTCTCTGCACCCGCTCCAGTTCAGCTATGTCTTTCTTATACACCGGAGACCAGAACTGTGCACAGTATTCTAAGTGTGGTCACACTAGTGACTTGTATAGAGGTAAAATTATGTTCTCCTCATGAGCATCTATGCCTCTTTTAATGCATCCCATTATATTATTTGCCTTTGTAGCAGCTGCCTGACACTGGCCACTGAACATGAGTTTTTCATCCACCCATACTCCCAGGTCTTTTTCATTGATGGTTTTGCCCAGAGTTTTAGAATTAAGCACATAGTTATTCATCTTATTTCTTCTACCCAAGTGCATGACCTTACATTTATCCCCATTAAAGCTCATTTGCCATTTATCAGCCCAAGTTTCAAGTTTAAAAAAATCATCCTGTAATATAAAATTTTCCTCCTCAGTATTGATTACCCTGCAGAGTTTAGTGTCATCTGCAAATATTGAAATTCTGCTCTTTATGCCCCCTACAAGATCATTAATAAATATGTTAAAAAGAAGAGGTCCCAATACTGACCCCTGTGGTACCCCACTGCTAACCACGACCCAGTCCGAGTGTGCTCCATTAATAACCACCCTTTGTTTCCTATCCCTGAGCCAGCTCTTAATTGTAGCTAGAGGCAGAAAATGCCATCCTTGAAGTCTTGAATCCACGAACTCTGCATTTGGTTTTGAGATACGTAAGTCCCGGAACAAGTCATTCAGTTCTGGCTGTGTTAGAACATGAGGCTCACCAGACATACATGGCTCAGAGTTTGAATCAGCGTTGTTTCCCGTCTCTGACCCATGGACTGCAACATCTTTGTTGGCTGCCTGCTCTAGGCTCCATGACTCTAGTGGCTTTGATACTGGAAGAGCGTCTGTTGTGAATTCTGCTTTTGGGTTCCCTCCAGTGGTTGTAGGTGGGAATGCAGTTGTCCCTCAGTTGCAGTCCTGGCCAGGTGTATCTGCTGATTGCAGTTCTAACTGGGATATTTAGGTGTGCAGGATTCTTGAGTCCTTGCCAGTTGCCCATGGTTCTGGGAGGTTTTGGATCTTTGTCTGGTTCCTCCTGCCTTGCTGCCAATTCAGCAAAGATAAGTGTTTGGTGTTTGTTTCTGTGGCACACATGCTGTGTGCATAATAATTCTGTGCTATTCATTTGTTTTCTCTTGTCCAGCTTAGACTGTGTCAGTGTTTTCTCAGTCTTGTTGGATTCTCTGGAGTTGCAGATATACGCTCCACATCTTTAGTTAGATGGTGGAATTTTTTGTATTTTCTGCTGTGGATATTTTTGGAAGGGTTTTAATACTGACCGCTTAGGATTCTGTCCTATCCTTTCCTATTTTAGCTAGAGTGGCCTCTTTTGCTAAATCCTGTTTCCTGCCTGCGTGTGTCTTTTCCTCTACTACTCACAGTCAATATTTGTGGGGGGCTGCCTATCCTTTGGGGTTCTGCTCTGAGGCAAGGTAGATTTCCTATTTCTATCTATAGGGGTATTTAGTCCTCCGGCTGTGTCAAGGTGTCTAGGATTTGTTAGGCACACCCCACGGCTACTTCTAGTTGCGGTGTTAAGTTCAGGATTTGCGGTCAGTACAGCTTCCACCAACACAGAGAAAGTTCCATGCGGCTCCAAGGTCACCGGATCATAACAAGCGTCATCATGTGGCACCGGTCTCATAGCTGAAGACAGATTGGGATATTCAGTGGAATTCTTATTCTTAGCAGAGAAGTAACAGTTCGTCACATGATCCTTCTGCTCCTGCCAAATCATTGATCATTAGGACAGCAAACGGCATTGACTTGCGAGAACCTCTCAGTTAACCTCTAAGATCAACAGCACATCTCACACAACAGATGTTAGGAGCCCAGGATTTGTCATGAGCAAAATCATAGGCTTTCATGATGAGAGCTGTCATGGTGCATCTGTGGAGCTTAAGCGTGTACTCTCCACAAATGTAACAGAAGGTATTGTGACTAGAGGTGCAGTTAGGGCTTCAGCTTGGGGTGGGGGGAAAAAATATGAGTGGGCCCCTAACCAGCTAATCCTGACTACAGCTACGTGGTGCACCCTAATTGTGAGTGTAGGGGAACATCAGCAGATGACGCGCTGTGATTTAAAATACATCTATATACAAAAACACTGATATTCCTATATGGAGACCTTATACTGTAGAGGTAGATACCGGTCCTGCAGCCATATAAGATATTACAGCAGTTATAGATGGTGACTTACCGCTGATGTTCTTTCTGAAGGAATCGTTCACTTTTCTCATCTATTCCATCTGGTCCAGACCAACATGACAACTTCTCCAAACATGACTGATCTGCAGAGATTATAACAAAGCCACATCTGAATTCTCACATTTCCAGCATCATCCATATCTATCCACAATCTGCACAAACTCCTCATTCTGCTGATACCCCAATACTGAGCCGCTGCTGCCATATGTGTCCCTGTTACTGCCCCTGATATCCCAATACTGAGCCGCTGCTGCCGTATGTGTCCCTATTACTGCCCCTGATACCCCAATACTGAGCCGCTGCTACCGTATGTGTCCCTGTTACTGCCCCTGATATCCCAATACTGAGCCGCTGCTGCCGTATGTGTCCCTATTACTGCCCCTGATACCCCAATACTGAGCCGCTACTGCTGTATGTGTCCCTGTTACTGCCCCTGATACCCCAATACTGAGCCGCTGCTGCCGAATGTGTCTCTATTACTGCACCTGATACCCCAATACTGAGCCGCTGCTGCCGAATGTGTCTCTATTACTGCACCTGATACCCCAATACTGAGCCGCTGCTGCCGAATGTGTCTCTATTACTGCACCTGATACCCCAATACTGAGCCGCTGCTGCCGTATGTGTCCCTGTTACTGCCCCTGATACCCCAATACTGAGCCACTGCTGCCGTATGTGTCCCTGTTACTGCCCCTGATACCCCAATACTGAGCCACTGCTGCCGTATGTGTCCCTATTACTGCACATGATACCCCTATGCTGAGCCACTGCTGCCATATGTGTCCCTATTACTGCACCTGATACCCCAATACTGAGCCGCTGCTGCCGTATGTGTCCTACTGCACCTGATGCCCCAATACTGAGCCGCTGCTGCCGTATGTGTCCCTATTACTGCACCTGATACCCCAATACTGAGCCGCTGCTGTAGGTGTCCCTATTACTGCCCCTGATACCCCAATACTGAGCCGCTGCTGCCATATGTGCCCCTATTACTGCACCTGATACCCCAATACTGAGTCGCTGCTGCCGTATGTGTCCCTATTACTGCACCTGATACCCCAATACTGAGCCGCTGCTGCCGTATGTGTCCCTATTACTGCACCTGATACCCCAATACTGAGCCGCTGCTGCCGTATGTGTCCCTATTACTGCACCTGATATCCCAATACTGAGCCGCTGCTGCCGTATGTGTCCCTATTACTGCACCTGATACCCCAATACTGAGCCGCTGCTGCCATATGTGTCCCTATTACTGCACCTGCTGTGTGGTACAATAACGGCTCCCCTTACCGCCCAATATAATAGTCGCCCGCCAGGGCCGTGGGGTACCCGGTTCCGGGTCCGGTATTCACAGGGGATGTCATGGTGGCGACCCGGTCTGTAGCCCTGGGCACCCATGTAAAAAGGGGTATTGATTATAGTTTGTGTTTGTGACGCCACCTGTGGTATTCGGTCAGGGTGACCGACGCTGCTTTAAGGGGTCCTCTGGGGTGATGTTATGGCAGCTAGATCGTATAACTTCCTACAGGTGAAGTATGTCCCCAGGGCTCCCGGTGTGTAGATGGAAGATGGTGAATGGTGCAGTAAAGAATGGAGGACACAGGTTTGCAGTATCTTTACCAGGTTTACTGTAGACTTCAGGCATCCACAGTCCAGGGCACCAGCCCACAGGTACAGGCAGGGTCCGGACGGCTTGGAAGCAAGTTCAGAGCACCCTTTACCAGGTGGAGTTAAAAGCCTTCCTCATAGTGCGGTGGTGTTGTAGTTCCTTACTGCCTATGGCTTCTGATAAGGTCCTCACAGTTCTCTCTGTCCT